>NC_052162.1:50775740-51043240 GCF_902713615.1 Scyliorhinus canicula
GTGACGTGATTGATACAACACAGCCATTCCTGGAACGGTTCCTCTATTGTTTCATATGTGTGTTGGAAGCTTTTTTTTTAAATCCACGCTTTCCGTCGACAGTATTTATTTAGGTCGTTTTTCTTTTCCTCCGGTCCATCGTTTTCCGCTCAGCGACGAGAGCCCCTCTCGCCAAGTTGCTTCTTCGGTCAACTGCTTTTGTCCTCAGTGCGCATGCTCGAAGCCCGTTCATCCCGCCTCCTAACCGTGATGCGCAGGCGCGAACGGTTGGTTGGAGGCGCGCGCGCGCTGGTTTGAATGTTCTGTCGTTTTGTTTTCTCGGTGAGATGGAGCGGGCGGCCAGAGCGAGTGTGAAGGCTCGGTCCAGGCCGACCAGCGACGACCTGGAGTCCTTGCAGCAGGCGGTTGAGTACTTCACTGCTGGTAAGAGCAGGGAGCGGTGCCTTCACCAAACTTTTATCATTATGAAGAGATGAATTTAGTCAGACATTTGTCTCAGTGCGGCCTGCGCCTCTCCTGACTGGTGACGGGTTATAGTGGCGGCTCTGAATGCGTGGAACCGTGGGGCTGAAGGGGAAGGTGAAGTATGCAGGCAGTTGTAAAATAAGGTACAGATCTTGAGATTACTTTTTGAGGTGGGGGGACCTGGTGAATGTGGGGCTGATGAGGATGGTAAAGGCACAAGCTGTGATAGGATATGTGGCAGCTTTGAAAAGTGGAAAGGCAAAGAGATATTCCAAGAAATTGATCCTTCAGCGTTAACTAGTAATAAGGGTGATATATTGGTAATATTGGTGATATACTGGGTTTGTGAAAAGGGACACAATAAAGGATAAAACAAAATGTTAACTTTCTGTGCCACCAGACTTAGCCTCTGGTGGTATTTGATAGGATAACAGAAATGTTATATTAGGAAGGGAGGACGTTATTATTGTCACAAGTTGACTTACATTAGCACTGCAATTAAGTTACTGTGAAAATCCCCTCGTCGCCAGCGTGTCTTTCGGGACTTGTAGGAAACCGGAGCACCCAGAGGAAATCCACACAGACATAAGGAGAACGCACAGACAGTGACCCAAGCGGGGAATCAGCCTGGGATCCTGGTGCTGTGAAGGAACAGTGCTAAGCACTGTGTTATGGTGCTTCACTTTTGTCTATGTGGAGCTGGTTTAATTCGTTCAAGCTCACAGGCAGCAGTATCATCTTTGAACCATATTTAAATTGAACCACGAGAACTGTGCCAAAGTGCACTGTTAAGGGAAATTGTTGGGGGTGGCCAAGAGTGGTTAGTGGAGTTGGAGAGGGTTGAGAGGAATAATGAGCTCTGCTCAGCAGCACCTATTTGTTATTTTGATCAGAGTGGTGTGTGCTGTGGTTGAGGACAGGACAATCCCTGGTTGTAGGATCTCAAATCAGAACGGGGAGTTATGTAGTTGGAAGGCAGTGGGACTTTAGAAAAAGGACAATTGTAGGTAGGGCAATAACTGCAGAAACTAATTTTTTTTTAAATGATGGGGATAAGTGACAGTTGTTAGAATAATGGCAGAAGACTGATAAATTAGAAATATTGGCAAAAAAGAGATTGAGAAGAAATGGTGTAATTTTAAACTGAGAGGGCAAGAAATTGAAATAATAAATGGTCAAAATGAGTTTAGTGATGACAGGGGGTAAAATTAGGAGAAAACTGGATTAGGGGCTGATGGAAAGAATGTTCAATGTTGCATGGATACCTGGAGGTGGTTTTGATTTAGAAGACTGTTTTGAAGAGAAGGGAGTAAGGATGCAGGCATTGGTCAGTAAATAGAAGCTTGGATTTGCTTCTACTCCAATAATTCTAAGTGGATTTAGCCAGCAAGACTGGGATCGGGCAGGGGTGAGGCATATGTCTGTTAAAGCCATGCTAAATTGTGAAATCGGTGACTCCTTGGTCAAGGTATGATCTGTATATTTAATGCCATGGAAATGTATTTCATAGCAATGAAGATGAGCGACCGAGTTCTTGGAGGTCTGTCATTTGTGCAGATTAGTCCAATATCCATGCAGAAGGTAGGTCAATAGAGGAAATCATTGGAATCTGTACATTGGGACATAATCTGTGACATTCGTAAGAGGGTGGTAGAAAGTGAAAGCAAAGGTTTATTTGAGCTGTGCAGGTGTATATTGAATGGGGATATTTCTTGTAATGCCTTGCAGGAAGTTGAGAAATTGTCTTGCACCTCGATGGGAAGACTGGAGGTTAAGAGAAGTGCGTAAGGCAATGTAATCTGTGATGTAAGTTATGAAGTTTGAATTCATCACTGATAAATCACTGAAAATACTGAGCTGGTCAGATGGGAAAACACCTGAGTTCAGACAGATAATAAATCAAGATTTTGAAGAAATGTTCACTTCACAATAAAGGGCAAGATATTCAAAGTGCATAAATACTGAAAAGGATAGCGGGGCTCGGCCGTGAATAGATTGAGAAATTATCGCAATATCACTTATGGTTTGGGCAGAGAGGTGGTGGAGTAGGGCTTTCTCACAGAGGGAGAAAGAATTATCATTAGCAAGTGATGATTCAGTAGGGTCTTAGATTTTGGGGTGCTGGGGTTGTTGAGATTGGAATGCAAGACCAGATTTGATGAAGGAAATTATATCCTTGGGCTCAATATGTGGTTTGAAGGTAAGACAGCTGGACCAAAGACAAGGAGGGGAAAAAAGAGCAAAATTGGAAGGAAAGTAGGGAGGTGGAGGTGTTGGGGTCAATTGCAGTTATTTTGTGTGTGTTCGTGGAACAGGAACAACACATTCACCAGATGTTTTATAAAAGTGGAAAAGAAAATCAAGTGGGGAAATATAAGGGTTAATCAGAAATAAGGGGAGGAGGGATGCTGGGGGGTAGCTGGGAGATCTTGAAAGGGAAGTGTGAACATTTATCAGTAAGTCAGAATAAATGTAGCCTATTGGGAAGAGGTAGCGTTAGAATGATCGGAGTCGAAGATAGGTCTTGATGGCATAGCAGGAATCACTAGAAGACAGAAAATCAGGTTTGCCGGTGAAGAAAATATTTAATAATCTTTATTAGTGTCACAAATAGGCTTGCATTGACACTGCAATGAAGTTACTGTGAAAATCCCCTAGTCGCCACACTACGGTGCCTGTTCTCGTACACGAAGGAAGAATTCAGAATATCCAATTCACCTAACAAGCACGCCTTTCGGAACTTGTGGGAGGAAACCGGAGCAACTGGTGGAAACCCACGCAGACACGGGGAGAGTGCGCAGACTCTGCACTGACAGTGACCCGAGCCAGGAATCGAACCTGGGTGTCTGGTGCTGTGAAGCAACAGTGCTAACCACTGTGCTACCGTGACGCCCTACACATAGATCAATGAAATAGCCTTTTCTGTATTACGCTGAATGAACAACGAATACAATATCCTATACAAGTTGATGTTTTAACTAGGCAGACATATAACCGAATCAAAATGGTTTTTATATTTAGTGAATTGAATGAATTGTGATGAGTGGGGAGAGGGTGGCGTTGTGGCATTGTCACTGGACTAGTAAACCAGCAACCTCGGGTAATGCTCTGGGGTCCTGGTTTTGAATCCCACTACTGCAGATGGTAAAATTTGAATTCTATAAAAATCTGGAATTTAAAAAAAGTCTAATGATGACCATGAAACCATTGTCGATTGTCGGAAAAACCCATCTTAGGGAGAGCAATCTGCTATCCTTACCTGATCTGGTGTACCTGTGACTCCAGACCCACAGCAATGTGGCTGACTCTTAGCTGCCCCCCGTCAAGGACATTTAGGGATGGGCAATAAATGCTGGCCAGCATTGCAACGACCACATCCCATGAACAACTAAACAAAAAGTCGGCTGTTTCCATTTTTCGTTGCCTGCATTTTTACTTCATTATTACAAAATTCAGTGCTTTCAGATGAAGAATATCCCCAGAGCCAAGAAGATCTTCAGAATAACCTTTCTTGCTGTCGGTGAATGTACCTTTACTTGGGTTACCTAAGTTTCTATAAAACCTCTTGCCATCAGCCTGGCCTTGGCTTTATAAGTTCCACCAGGAAGCACCTTTTACGTGCATATTCGTTTATGAGGTACAGCCCATTGACCCCTATCTGGGACCTCTGTGTATACCCCCAAATTCTTTCTAACTTTACATTTATTGCACTGTTTCATCCTCTTAATTTATCGTCTAATTTGTTGGAAGCCACTAAGCCCGCGAGATCATATGTGCATCTGCTCCATTCCTACCTTATTTCTTGACCTTGTTAAGCCCTCTATCCTGCCTAATATCTTGATCTGGACCGCGACTGCTTGTTCGGGTGTCACGGCAGCACAGTGGTTAGCATTGTTGCTTCACAGCTCCAGGGTCCAAGGTTCGATTCCCGACTTGGGTTACTGTCTGTGCGGAGTCTGCACGTTCTCCCCATGTCTGTGTGGGTTTCCGCCGGTGCTCCGGTTTCCTCCCAGTCCAAAGACGTGCAGGTTAGGTGGATTGGCCATTCTAAATTGCCCCTTAGTGCCCAAAAAAAGGTTAGGTGGGATCACTGGGTTACGGGGATTGAGTGGAGGTGCGGGCTTACGTGGGGTGCTGTTTCCAAGGGCTGGTGCAGACTTGATGGGCCAAATGGCCTCCTTCTGCATTACAAGTTCTATGATTTTCCCCTTCCCCTTATGAGATGTTCTTGGGAATGTTCACTCCGAGACCTGCTGTCCAAACTGACACTACGTTTCTCTGCTCTCCATTTTTGTACTTCATGTTCCCAATTCATGGACCGTACCTCCTCCCCTTTGGCTTGTAAATTCAACTAGATTTTACATTTTTTCAGTTGTCTTCCCTACTCTATCAATGATAGTTGCATCCTTCCTCTGACTGGCCACTTCTGGCAAGTAAGTCACTTTAGTGCCTACTTTTGCCAGTTGACCGTTAGGACAAATAGCCCCATTCAGTTTATCAAAATTACTATGTCCCTCATATACTCTGTCAATTTCCGCGATTTGGTCCTCATATATTTGTAACACACATGTATGAGAAGTACCTAGTTCCTCAGTAATTTTAATTACAACTTTTGAATCTGCAAACTTGTAATTTGTGCCCACTAATCTTGACGTGTATACCTGGGTTTTTTTAATAGTTTGGTTTCCGTGCTGCAAAACTACAGTTTTACCATCTGTACCTGTAACCTTTCTAGGACCTTTTCATTTGTTAAATCCACTTGTTTTATTGTATGCCGTGTCTCTGCTTGAAAATCGTTTCTGTGGTTGTGCATTGTGCCTCAAAGCTGTCTGAATTCTTTGTGAGAATTCTGCTTTAAGGAATGTTCTGCACACGTGCAGTGCATTCAAATGCTCAGAAAAGGTAGAGCGTAATCCCAAGCTGGAGGATGATCATTCATGACTGAAGGAATTTGGGAATTTCTTCCCAAAACCAACTGATGTGGATTGTAGCCCCCTACCAGCTATAATGAACTCTTCGTGTGAAAAGCCCATGCTAAAGCAGAAGTTAATTTACCATTTGGCCTATGTTCCAAAATTTTATGAAGCATTTCATCGATCACAGCATGATGATTTTTCTCACACATCCCATTGACTAAATGGGGTTTCTGCAACTGTATTCATAACTATTATGTTCATGTTCTCCGCATAACCTGAAATTCATTGTTTAGAAAATTCCTCCCCTTTATCAGTGAGGAACTTTGTCGGTAGACTAAATCTGGCCCCTATCCATTTTCCCATTATCTGTTACTGTGTATAATTTCTGACTGACTAAACCCAGTTGCCAATTCCACACTTCATTAACATCTCTCACCATCGCGATGGCGTTCTTTTATATTTCTTCCAAATATAACATCTATCGCTTATCTGTTCTATTAGTTTGGCATATTCTTCATCTCTTATACCTACATCTCTGAGCACAATTTTTAATCTTTAGGAAGACGAATAGGCAAATTGCTGAAGCACCTTTAACGCAATGAACTTTTCCTCTTCTTGACTTCTGTTCTCTATGCTAATAGTACTTCCTTAATTTCCTTAATGAGAATTAATTAACAGAATACAATGGTGGCCAGATTGTGTGAATTGTAAGTCCACTGTTTTCCCAAATATTATTGCCTTGTTGTTTTCCATGTCAAGTTTCATATGTGCTTTTTTCATCAATCGTCGGCTCAATAATAAAGATATTTCGCTGGATACAATATCCGTGCTAATAAAATGATTCCTTCTGGCGATTTTACAAGGAATCACGTCTCATCCCTAAATTTGAAACTCGTGGGATTTCCAAGTTCCCATCTTTGTCACTTAGAGTCCAGGTAACATGTCGACCAGATTCTTCCAAATATTGTAGATGTACATCTACTGTCTAACACGACATAAATGAAGGACTCTGTGAGCAGCACATTCATCACTGAACTGAAACTTCTCGTTTCTAAGACAATGTCTTCTCTTTGGTAAATATTGTCCTTTTCTTCTTCAGAGCTTCTGTCTCGTGTTTGGTTTCAAACACCCTGTTTCAAACACCCAATTATATCTCTTGGGAGTTTATGCAGAATGGAAGTTTGAATCACACTTAAAAACACCAATTGACCACACCATGGCCAGTTCTGGGGTTTATTTTTCTGATTCAATTTACCAATTAATTCCACCTACCATAATTGTTAATGATGTTTCTGTCCTCATTTTTTTAGTTATAAATCTTCTTTTGTATTGACGTTGTGGCTGCTTCTAGACCACCTTGCCACCCCATTAATGTTATGTCTTCCATAGACTATCTTCTCGCCAATTGGTGTATTTGTGTCATGAATGCTACTGGAAAGTAGTGTTTGCCCAGGAACTTTTTTTTTTTTAAGAGCCTCTGACATATGTCTAACAGGGTGTGTCTTTCTGAAAATTTACCTTGTGTCAAAACCAGAAGCCTCTCCATATTTGTCACTGTATCACAGTCCAATAATTTGAACACCAGTACTGATTGGGGGATTTCCAGATGGAATTTTTGTAACTTAGTATATGGTCTGCTGAAATCCATGATATACTCTTCTATGGAGGTATCCTCTGACTTTCTAGATCTGTCAAAATCTGACCAGGCCTTATAAGCACTTAATAAATTGTCCTTTGGTAAGTTTCATCAAAGAAAGGTAATAATGTATCCAAACCTTTATCTGTGTCCCAACTGATCCGAATCCAATTCTGAGAATACCTTATTTTGCTTTTATATGGTAGTGAAAGTGCCAAGGCCATTCCTTGTATTTTCTTGGACAAGGATGTAGCCCGTGTCTCGTGGTAACTTCATTCTGACATTGTTTATAGGGTTGACACTCCTCAAACAATGGTGGGTAGTCATATCCCAACACGCTGCACTTGGATTCAGCCATTTGTTTTGCAGCTTTATTTAAATCACTCTACTAGGTTAGAATTCAGAATGCAATCTTTCGTCTGAAGAAATCCTAGTTTGCAATCCTTTTTACTTACTAGCAGAACCATTCTCTGTTACCATTATTAAGCTCCGATGGTATCTTTGTAATAAGAACTAGTAAACAAGTCTTGACTTCAACTCCAGTTTTATTGTGATTATCTCCCCCAGCTCCACAGTGCAACTTGTATCCCCTCCTATCAAACAATAAGTGTGGTTTATTAAGCAATTAAAACTCTCAATTCTAACTTAAGTGCTGAGGAATGTTAACAATTTCCTTACATTTAGAGACGAGGCAAAACAGGTTTAACTATGTGTGCATGTATAAATGATGGGAAGTGCATTAATTATCAACTTTTGTTTAGCAAAGGAACGAACACCATCAAATGGAAATCTTCATCTCGAGGCTATTGAAGGCATTGCTTTTGAGAAAGGGTTGCTGCCAGATGTAATTGAGCTGCTCCTGGACGTGGCTATGAGTGCCAGACTTGGTAAAGGATCTTTTTTTTAGAGTTAGTCATTAATATTTAAAAGGGAAGAAAATGGTTCCTAAAAGAGAATGCCTTACTAGGAATTTTATTTTGGAATATTGCTGAAAAAACAGACATATTCTCGAAGCGTTTCACCTTGCACTCAGTCAAGAAAGCCATGCAAGATAAACAAACAGTAAAGGGGGTAATAATTTATATTGCATGAGAAACGTGCTGATTGGTTGGCAATTAGACACTGATTGGTGGAGACGTTGCCATGGAGAATGCAGCAGGAAACCTAACTACAAAGTTTTTGAAATTTAAACCAGGAAGATTGACTTAGGTCACAGCATTGCCATGGGAAATGAACCAGGGAATGGCGTGTCTCCCAAGCTTTTGTTTGGTTGTAAAATACTTGATATGTGAACATGCTCCTTCTGTCTGCACAGGAGGGGGCTGTGTGTGTAAATATATATGGCTTCTAGCATACATAAGTGAGCCACTGCAGCAGCCTGACTGATGATCTTAAAATTGATTTTCAGTACAATTCTTAGTATAATCAGTATTGTTCAGGATGTGTTGTCCAGTTAGAAATCTGGATATCCTAATAATGTTGGAAACTATTTTACAAGCACGGGCTGGTTGGGTATGGTCAGTACTTTGCTTATTGCGGAAGCCAAAAGGATGTGCTGATTGACCTGATCCACTAGCCATAGGGACGTATGGCCTACATACCTGGCATCACACCAGCACTGAAATTCATCTCCCACATTACTTGTGTGATAGGCGGCACCTTTTTTTGGCTTGATGGCAACATTTGGTTTGTGGAGAATACCACTCATATTTCTACTGCATAGTAACAGCGTGCAACGGCTAGCTTAATCTTACTCAAATTTTTGTGGCTCTGTAGCCTTCCACAGTAATCTGAAGTTGATTGGACACTATTCTGAGTTGAAAATGGTGGCCTTCTGTCCATTCATGAATTTGCATGATAACAGTGAGCAATGATCTGAGCAGGATAGCCATTATCCTGCAGGATAGTTTTGCGCCCCATTTCAACACCAAACCTGCGCAGTGAACAGATGCCTTGGGCCTTGTGGGATATCTTATTTTCTAATAGGTGTTGGGGTCCGGTGGTAGGTTAAGATTGAGTTTATTGCAAAACTTGGTGAGTACTGTTTCAAAAAAAGAAGGGAAACAAAAGGCCCAGAGGGGCAAAAGGAAGAGAATCATGAAAAGAGAACAAAGAAGAGAACCACGTGCACAAGGGGTTTATTTCCTTCACGTTTTTGGTGCCGCCCCTTCCTTGCCCCCTATGGCTTAGAAATTTTGAATTGTGATTTCTGATTGGCGCTCCATACCAGCATTCGCACTTATATCGAACTTACTGGCTGCGCTTACATTGTCACATTTGTGGTCTATATTCTGAAAAGCTGATGTGTTGCCACAGTATTCTTTCCCACAGTTTCAATATTTTAAATTGAGTTTTAATATTTCCCCTATCAAGGAGGTTGTCAGTAAGGCCAATCTTATAACACATGGAACTGTGGGAATCCCAACATATTTATTGACTGGTGAAGGTAGGCTTGCAGTAGAGAGTAGCAGAGGACCCAATGCTATATTTCTCAACTAGCACCACCACAAAGTCCTTGTGGAGACAAATCCCCTATCCACATTGAGGATATCCTCCATCATGTTGTGTGGCACTACCACCGTGCTCGATGGGATAGACTTCAAACAGATCTAGCAACTCAGGACTGGCATCCTGGAAGCACTGTAGGCTATCAGCAGCAGAATATTATACAACCACAATCTGTAACTCATGGACAGGCAATATCCCCCACTCTAGCATTACCATTAAGATGGTGGTTGGGGAAGGGGGGAATCAAGCCTAGTTCAATAAAGAGGGCAAGAGGGCATGCCAGGAACAGCACCAGGCATTGTAACAATCGGATGTCAACCTAGTGAAGCTACAATACAGAGCTACTTGCATGCCAAACAGCATAAAGAGGAAATGATACAGCTAAGCAATCCTACAACCAACAGATCAGATCTAAACTCTGCAGTCTTGCCGCATCCAAATGTGATTTGTAGTGGACATTAAACAACTAACTGGAGGAGGAGGCTCCAAAAATATTCCAACCTCAATGATAGGAGAGTCCAGCCCATCAGTGCAAAAGACGAGGCTGAAGCTTTTAGTTAAAGGCAGACCGTGTGATGTTCTATTGGTAGTACAAGGAGAAACTTGCAGGAATACTTATCAAGCATGTCGATGGTTTTCTGTGGGGAGGTTCTGTAGAATTTGAGCAATGGATGATGGATAAAATCAAGAAGGAATTCAAGGTTAGAAGTCAGGCTTCAGGGGCCTTTAAATACATTGGATTAGACATCAAGCAGAACAAAGCAGGAGTGACATTGAATCAAAAATCTTATCGAGAAAATGTTAATTGCATCCCAATAAATTGGGTCAGATCCAGACAAAAACAGAACTTGAGAAGTTTGACTGGACAATTGAACTGAGAAGTCAGATTGACCTGATGCTATTTGAGTTGGAGCTGAGTATTACTTTGAAGCATGCCACAGTAGAGGAAGTTATGAGAGCAAGCAAAACATTTAAAGACATTAGTTAAGGAAAATAAATGTTTCCAGACTTTGGAGAATTGTAAGATATAAGGTTAGTCATTTTTAGTGATGCTTCCCATACCAATATTCCAGATGGATATTCTAGCTCAGTAGAGTTTATCATATTCTTAGTGGGAAAGAATGATAAATGTTGGCCATTGGCTTGGGAAGCCAAGTAAATTGGAAGGGTAGTGAACAGCATTTTGGTTACTGAAACACTGGCACTAGTAGAAGCAACAGGTAGGGGGTTTACTTGTCCAATATATTGAGTGAAATACTATACAAGGGGCAGTGTGAGAAATATTTGCCTGTAGAATGCTATGTTAATAACTGGTCTATGTGGGACAATGTCCATTTAAGAAAGTGTCACTGAAAGAAGACCAAGAATAGACCAGCTATCATAATATAAATGTTAGAGAGAAGGAAGATCTCGAAGATACGATGGGTTAATGTAATTTTTAATTATTAGACTGTTTTATGAAAAGAGATGTCTGGTGCAAAAAAATGTAAAGTAACCAGTTTACTTTGGATTATCCTTTGAGCAATCAGTGAAGCAAACCGTTGCATGCTGTTACTATTGTCCCATCCAGGGGACAGGAGAAACAAATGTTTGTGTGCGTTAACCTAGTTACTTTGTAGAACTGTTTTCTTTTAATTGACAAATGGCTGGACTAATAAAATGGTCACCGCTGACCACTTTATAGTAGTTCTGGAAGCTTCTGAGCAGTTTAAACATAGACAGAAGACTAAACCCATCAAACCCCTGGAATGTAACACCCCGGCATTATATTTACATTCTAGCCAAGCCAACAAAATGGTTAGCAGAAAAAAATCTGCACCAGTCAGCTATGAAGAAAGGCAGAGCAATTTGCGATACCTCATCTCCAACATTGTGATAATGATACTACAGCGTTACCTGCTCAAAACAATCAGTTTTAACAAGGGACCTTGTTAAATGAATATCTCAATCTGATGCCACCCTGTCAATGACAAACTTAGCTGTTTGAATTCCTTTAAATATACAGTTTTTGAATTTTATCTCTCGTTGTGATTTAACTTCCAAAAAGAACTGCACACCAGGCTAGCAGCATGCCGTTGACCTCTTATCGCTCCGCAAAGCCTGACCTCCAGAAAGAGCCCTGCATTTTTCCTGCCGGGTGAGTTAATTTCCAGGATACAAGAATACTTTGCATTTTCAATGGACTCTATCTACAACTGAGTTCCTAGGACCAAGACGAGAAATTTTGCTGGATAAAGATGTTGGAAAGGTCCTTCTTTGGACATTCACTTACTGAATTCTGGACTTGTAGGAAACTGGAATTCTTATTTTTATCGTGTTCTTTGCCCTGAACCTCTTTCTGTTGTATGAATGCAAAAGGGTGGACATTGTAAAACCCTTCCTGCATTCAAAAACTGAAGAATTTGGGAAATATGCAACCACTTATAAAGGGGGAAGTCTAAAACACCTTTCTGTTTATGGGCAAGTAGTGAGTGGAGAAATCAGGGCTGTTTAAATTAATCCCACTCATGTCGAACACTATGCAGGAGCAACACAGTTGGTATTTCCAACTAACAGGATGCTGCCATCAAGCCAAAAAGACATTCTGCCTATATGGCAAATGAATAATGTGGTACATGAATTTCGGTGCCGGTGATATGCCAGATATGCAGGTCATGCGTTGCAACACTGGTTGATCATGTTAAACAGCACATAATATTGTGGAGGAGAATGCTGAGACCCAGGCTATTAGAATAGATGGCATTGAGGTGCGTAGGGAAGAAGTGTTGGCAATTCTGGACAAGGTGAAAATAGATAAGTCCCCGGGGCCGGATGGGATTTATCCTAGGATTCTCTGGGAAGCCAGGGAAGAGATTGCTGAGCCTTTGGCTTTGATTTTTAGGTCATCGTTGGCTACAGGAATAGTGCCAGAGGACTGGAGGATAGCAAATGTGGTCCCTTTGTTCAAGAAGGGGAGTAGAGATAACCCCGGTAACTATAGGCCGGTGAGCCTAACGTCTGTGGTGGGTAAAGTCTTGGAGAGGATTATAAAAGATACGATTTATAATCACCTAGATAGGAATAATATGATTAGGGACAGTCAGCATGGTTTTGTGAAGGGTAGGTCATGCCTCACAAACCTTATCGAGTTCTTTGAGAAGGTGACTGAACAGGTTGACGAGGGTAGAGCAGTTGATGTGGTGTATATGGATTTCAGTAAAGCGTTTGATAAGGTTCCCCACGGTCGGCTATTGCAGAAAATACGGAGGCTGGGGATTGAGGGTGATTTAGAGATGTGGATCAGAAATTGGCTAGTTGAAAGAAGACAGAGAGTGGTAGTTGATGGGAAATGTTCAGAATGGAGTTCAGTTACGAGTGGCGTACCACAAGGATCTGTTCTGGGGCCGTTGCTGTTTGTCATTTTTATAAATGACCTAGAGGAGGGCGCAGAAGGATGGGTGAGTAAATTTGCTGATGACACTAAAGTCGGTGGAGTTGTAGACAGTGCGGAAGGATGTTGCAGGTTACAGAGGGACATAGATAAGCTGCAGAGCTGGGCTGAGAGGTGGCAAATGGAGTTTAATGTGGAGAAGTGTGAGGTGATTCACTTTGGAAAGAATAACAGAAATGCGGAATATTTGGCTAATGGTAAAATTCTTGGTAGTGTGGATGAGCAGAGGGATCTCGGTGTCCATGTACATAGATCCCTGAAAGTTGCCACCCAGGTTGATAGGGTTGTGAAGAAGGCCTATGGTGTGTTGGCCTTTATTGGTAGAGGGATTGAGTTCCGGAGCCATGAGGTCATGTTGCAGTTGTACAAAACTCTAGTACGGCCGCATTTGGAGTATTGCGTACAGTTCTGGTCGCCTCATTATAGGAAGGACGTGGAAGCTTTGGAACGGGTGCAGAGGAGATTTACCAGGATGTTGCCTGGTATGGAGGGAAAATCTTATGAGGAAAGGCTGATGGACTTGAGGTTGTTTTCGTTAGAGAGAAGAAGGTTAAGAGGTGACTTAATAGAGGCATACAAAATGATCAGAGGGTTAGATAGGGTGGACAGCGAGAGACTTCTCCCGCGGATGGAGGTGGCTAGCACGAGGGGACATAGCCTTAAATTGAGGGGTAATAGATATAGGACAGAGGTCAGAGGTGGGTTTTTTACGCAAAGAGTGGTGAGGCCGTGGAATGCCCTACCTGCAACAGTAGTGAACTCGCCAACATTGGGGGCATTTAAAAGTTTATTGGATAAGCATATGGATGATAAGGGCATAGTGTAGGTTAGATGGCCTTTAGATTTTTTCCATGTCGGTGCAACATCGAGGGCCGAAGGGCCTGTACTGCGCTGTATCGTTCTATGTTCTATGTTCTATGTTCTATCCCTTTGGCTATTCACAACAGGCAAAGTACTGACCATAGCCAACAGGTCCGGGCTTGCAGAACTTGAAACTTAGTGCCCAACGTTAGATGTGTTTCCACGATTGGACAATACTTGCTCAGCCATCCTTATTGTACTCAGAATTATACTGAAAACTAATTTAAGATTATGTCAGGCTCACAGTGTAGCTCATTTATAATTTTAATAATTTTTATTGTCACAAGTAGGCTTACATTAACACTGCGATGAAGTTACTGTGAAATGCCCCTAGTCGCCAAATTCCGGCGCCTGTTCGGGTACACAGGGAGAATTCAGAATGTCCAAATTACCTAACAGCACCTCCTTCGGGATTTGTGGGAGGAAACTGGAGCACCTGGAGGAAATCCACGCAGATACGGGAAGAACATGCAGGCTCGGCACAGACATGCTAGAAGCAATATATATTCGCACATGGCCCTGTCCTTTGCAGATAGAAAGAGCATGTCCTCGAATTACACCGTCTCCAACCAAGCAAAATCTTTGAGGAACAGCCGTTCATGGTTCGCACCTATGGTCAGAGTTGACTTGTCTGGCTTGAATTTGGGGGGTGGAAATGCTTGGCAGTTATATGCTCACTGCATTCTCCATGGCAAATCCTCTACCAATTGGAGTCCATTTGCGAACCAGTCAGCACTCTTCTCACGCAGCATAAATTGTTGTTGCCTTCATCATTGGTTTATCTTGTGAAGCTGTCCTGACGAGTGCAAGACAAAAAGCTTTGATAACATGCTTTTTTTTCAGCCACACTCCAGTTCTTTATTTGCAAAGAACAATTTTTTTGAAGTATTAATTTACTACTATCACATAAATCCTCAAATAGGGCTGTAACAGTAAGTATGGCATTGTGCACAGGTGTACATTTGCAAACTAGTTGGGGCCTTTCGGTTGGTGGGGTGGAATAAAACAACAATAGTGCCTGGAGGCCGTGTTTACTTTTTGGGGAATGAATTATTATTTGTATTTTTATTGTTCATAAATTTCTCTTTCTAACCAAAATAAAATATTGCTTTGCTAATGATTTGTATGTTAATATTCACAGTTGACAGATTTAATACACGTCTCTTAAAATGCCTTATTCCTGCCTCCACGGTCCCTGAAAGTGCAGTGACAAATGCTATCTCTTGGATGTGTACAAGAAAACCTACCATCAATGTTCAGGTTAGTCAGAGTAGAAAATTAGATAAAAATATAAAAAACAGGAGCTCGAGTAGGCTATTTGGCCCATCAAGTCTGGTTTCTCAAACAACAAGTTCCATTGCAACTCTATCTTCATGTACTATATTTCTGTTTGTTAATTTCCCATGTATCTAAAAATTTATTGACCTATGTCATGAATATGACTCCATGACTGAGCATCCACACCTCATGAATTCCAAAAATTCTCAACCCTTTGAGTTGCTGAATAAGGGTCGAAATGCCTGCTTCAGGACTTGGGCCTGTATGCATTAGCTATGCCAGAACTACACCAGAGTACACTTTAGCACAGGGCTAAATTGCTGGCTTTGAAAGCAGACCATGGTGGGCCAGCAGCACGGTTCAATTCCTGTACCAGCCTCCCTGAACAAGCGCCGGAATGTGGCGACTAGGGACTTTTCACAGTATCTTCATTTGAAGCCATCTTGTGACAATACGCGATTTTCATTTCATTTCACTTTCACGATGGAACCTCATATATTTCCTGAGAGCATTCATTGAATTTTCATTCACACTTCACCTGAAGTTTCAGCCGTGCATGTATATCCAACAAGGATCAATAGGACTCCAAACATGTTTTTAATTTTCTATAGCACAATGTAGGGTGGATACATGGGTTTGAGTAGGGTGATCATTGCTAGGCACAACATCGAGGGCCGAAGGGCCTGTTCTGTGCTGTACTGTTCTATTCTATTAAGGAGTTGGTAATAAACTCAAATGGCTCAGCACGGAGTCAGAATTGAACCTGGCAGAGGGGGAAACTTCAAAGCAATTATAATTAGAATGAGCATGATGTAATCCTGATTTATTTTTATTTGCACATCAGAATCTGAGAAACAAAGTTTTCACAGTTCATAATTAATCATGCACTTTATCCCAGCACTTTCGTAAAACAATATATTTGTGGAAGCTTGACATAATTTACATTTTGTGGTGAAATTTACATGATGGAAAATAAATGACTCGATTAATATTTCTGGTGTTGGCTCTTCAGTTTGTTAAACCTTAAATTCTTCATAGCAAGCACAAGGTTCACCATCTTCAGCTACATTTGTAAATATAAATGGCCCGGTTTCAAAGGCAAATTGGAATGAGGAATGGAACGTAGCGATGCAGAGGACTTTCCACCTTTCGTTGTTCGTTGTCTTGTAGTTAATTTGGTTTCCCTCCTGGGCCCATCACAGTTATCACTCTGTTCAACTTTGGACACGTTTTGGACACCTAGACTTGTATGCAGAAGATGAGCACTCAATTTTGCAAATTAATTTGCAATATTTCTGCAAAAGAGTAGGCAGAAGCAGCACAGAGGTTGGCTTACTTTTGTTGACATGCAAAATTAATCATACTTTTGGAAAAGGATGATACAAATCCAAGCACAGGGTTAGGGGCAGGATGCAGTAGACACAAATTAAACGCTGTCTGATTGGAAATTGATTTCTCTGCTTTGCAGGTGCTGTTTATCAGATGGCTGTTAACCGTTTTTGATCTTTTGGAGTCAAAGAAGCAGTTAAATTCATTGTATGGCATCATTTTCTTCTACATCCAGAATGTCAAGTTGGTAAGAAATGCTGCAAATTGTCCCAGATTGCGTAACTCGGGTGCAATGGAAAGTGTAGGATTGTAGCCTGATCATTGGCTAAAGTTAAATTTGATGCTCAGCTTTTCTTAAAATTGGAATAGCTATTGGGCAGCACGGTGGTGCAGTGGTTAGCACTGCTGCCTCACGGCGCTGAGGTTCTAGGTTCGACCCCAGCTCTGGGTCACTGTCCGTGTGGAGTTTGCACATTCTTCCCATGTTTGCATAGGTTTCACCTATGTGCAGGGTAGGTGGAATGGCCATGCTGAATTGCCCTTTAATTGGAAAAAATGAATTGGGTACTCTAAATTTATTAAAATAAAAATTGGAATAGCGAGTGAAATTCCAAAAGACCCAGCATTCACAGCCTTGTGGAACTGTGTTCCAGATTTCCACCATCCATTATGTGGAGAAAGTGTTTCCTACTTTATTTCCTAAATGGTACAGTTCTAATTTCAAGAGAACATCCTCTAACTCTCGAGTTAACCTTCAGTGGAAATAGGTTCCCTTATTGAATTTATTGAATCCTTTATTTTATTACTTGAGTAAACTCTACTCATCCTTCTAAATAAATGCAAGGATGTGATTAAGTAAATTGTGCTGTAAACACCAAGTTACAATGCTATTTGTTTTTTAAAAAAATCTATTAATCATTCAACATTTTTGGAAATGTTAAATTTTTTTTGAGATGTGCTGCACAGCTGAATAGTTGTAAATTAATAAACTGCCGGTAAACAGATTTGCTTACCACCTGCTACTCGAGCAATGCACAAGGAAACTAATAGAACTTGTCGAGTCTCAGCTTTTTTAACAGAAAATCATTCACATGAAGTATTTACCTTCAGCCTTTCGATCTTTGAACTATGATTCAGACAAGATTTTCTTTCCCTTTCCAGTGCCCTTATATATGCCACCTATTATACCTGCTAACTAAAAAGGAAAATGGTAAGTAGCAAAAGCAGCAACAATATTCTCTTTAATTTTCTGATAACTGATAAATGTAAAAGAAAGGAGACTTACTTTTGTCATTGGGATTTGCAATGATGTGTATTAGACATCATCAAGGCTGTCAATATCTTTAGAATCAAGTAGTAGTGACTCTTGCGTATCAATGACTCCGAGAGATTACTCACTAACTATGTTTAAAAATGGGTTTCCAGTATGAGATTGCAGCCAATTAATTCAGTCGTGATGTAACATTTCCTTACCCAATTCAGCCTAATTGCACGGTAGCACAGTGTTTAGCGCTGCTGCCTCACAGTGCTGGGTTCGATTCTGGCCTTGGGTAACTCTGTGTGGAGCTTGCAGATTCTCCCTGTTTCTGGTCCGGATCCTTCTGATTTCCTCCCACAGCCGAAGATATGCAAGTAGGTGGATTCGCCATGCTAAATTTTCCCTGAGTGTCCAAAGGTTAGGTGGAGTTGTGGAGTGAGCCTAAATGGTGTGCTCTTTCAGGACGTTGGTCCAAAACCAATGGGCTGAATGACCTGCACTAGGGATTCCATGATATAAAGCATTGTTTCCCCTTTTAGGGTAAGAAATCCATCGTCCTTACCTTGTCTGGCCTCCATGTGACCCACTGCAATATGTTGACTCTTAACTGCCCTCTGAAATTACCCAGCAAGCCACTCAGTTGAAGAGTAATTAAGCAAGTGCTGTAACACCCACATCCCATGGAAAATTACTTTTTAAAAACTCATTACAATTCATAGCTTGATAACATGGGATGGATGCGGTTGTCGTGATGTGCAAACATGCAGCTAATGAACACATAGAATAGGACACGACCTATGAGCAGTCAGGACACTTGGGGGTGGTATCTCACTATAAAAGGGATGAGGCAGTCACACCCCACCTCTTTACACAGACCAACATCTACAGAATGAGACAGGGTGTATCCTCAGCATCACACCCCAGCATGTGGTTTAGAGCAAGGCTGGTTCAGTTAGACTGAGTTACTACATTTAGATTAGCAGAGAATCGAACTCATTGAGAAATGTGCTAATAGATTAAGAAAACACATTTAACTCGCTTCAAAGTCTGGAGCATCTTTTACTCGATGCTGCATGGGGTGGCAGTTTGTGTTGTTCCAAGTTACATAACACAACAGCGGTCAAACATCGTAGCCATGTAACAAGTTGTATCTGATCTTGGTTGATAGCTATGCAGCTTGAGAAGGGAGGAGCAGATTTTGGAAGACTGCCAGTGGAGCCTTGCTGATGGCAGGTGCAGGATGTAAACTAAACTGCAACCTATTGCAACCTACTTGTTGCTTATTCTATTTTGTAGCATTCAATTTTGGTGACACATTGTGTTAAACCAATAACATGCATTAATAAAAGAAACCATTAACCTACAAAAATATCCCAAAGTTCTTCACCGTGGGGAGAGTTTAAAAAAAGAGAAAATCCAATGGGTTAGATATTGGGTAGGGTGACCAAACAAGTGGTGAAAGAAGTGCATTTGAAGGAGGTGAGGTGGAGATGCAGTGGTTTAAACAGGGAATTCCAAACCATTGAGGCCAAAATGACTGAAGCCGCAGCTGTGAATGGTAGGAGGTGAATGAGGAAGATGTCCCAGAGGATTGTGTCTGATTACTGGTGAATTTTTGGTGGTGGAGGGGGAAAGGCAGGAAATATTGGCATAAGTTTAAGCCTTATGGTTCAAATATACTGAAAAGTCAGGAAATGGTGCTTTACAGGGTGGGAGTGCTGAGAATTAGGTTAGGTGGATTGGCCATGATAAATTGCCCGTAGTGTCCTAATAAAAGTAAGGTTGGGGGGGGGGGGGTGTTGTTGGGTTACGGGTATAGGGTGGATACGTGGGTTTGAGTAGGGTGATCATGGCTCGGCACAACATTGAGGGCCGAAGGGCCTGTTCTGTGCTGTACTGTTCTATGTTCTAATTGCCACTCACCTGTGTCTTGATGGCGGACTGGAAACTAGGAGGTGTTTGAGGAGCAGATTTGAGTATCATTGACATGGATTATGTCACCACTGGCTAACTATGTATGTAAAAAAGACATGGGGGCAAGCATAGACCCTTGGATGGCTTGGAAACCAAGCTGGCTTTTGTGTCTTGGAGGTTCTAAACTCTGAATATACATCTATGTTAGGATCAACATAGTTTTTACTTGCATTTAAAGTAATGCCGTTATAGCTTAAATTTTTGATTGAGAATTCTCTCTCTGTTGATTTCCACTCTTGTTTCTCTGTGGCAATATGTCCTTCTAGACCATATTTACCATGATTTTCAGCCAGTAAAAAAGTCATTATGCTTGGACTTACCTTGAAGGAAGCTTTGCGCAAATGTCTAGTGATCTGTGGCATGGATTTCACCTTTCCTAAAGTTAGTTTGATTCTGGTACCAACAGGAGTTCTCCAGCATCAATGATGACATTGTGCATCCTAATTAGTCAATCACATTAAAGATTGCTCACATGGAAAACCAGGAAGTAAAATGCACTAATTATCCTTCACTTATGGTTTCACGGTTTGAAATGAAGACTTAATTATGCACGTATGACTACGGTAGAATTATAATAAACGTTAAACAAAAACAAGTTTATTATATTTAAAAACATTTGGAATATTTACCATAATGGAGAAATTTGATATTCCCCAAATATAAAATTAGTTTCTCAGGGCCAGAGAGATTATTCAGTAATTATAAACTTGGCACACAATCGTATCTCATTCCTCAAGGCATTATCTTTTTCAAGAATTCTTACATGAGACCACTAGTGTAAAAGCGGGAGTTCATATCATTTCAAATGGTTTCCATCTGTGGGAACTTCATCAATGCATCCTGTGGAGGAGCAGAAAATGAATGACAAATTCTTTTGGATTTCTTTAATTGCATTTATGTGGGTGTGAGGTGTTGCTGCCAGCTTTATATTTGTAATGATGGCAAATGCTAATAGTTTTGTCATCATTGCAGCCATAATCCAAGCCATTAATTCTGTTTCTACCGATGTCCTAGTGAAAAGATTTAAAAATCGATCTTTGCTGTTGTTTAAAACCTACAACTCTTCTGACAGCAGTTATGATGAGTTGTCAGCTTCAAAAGATTGCTGAATGAAACAAATCTGTCTTTCAATGAGAGGTGGAAGTAGAGGTTGGGGGAGAAAGAAAAATGTACTCTTTCAGTCCTGGTTGCCTCATTGTGCATCCTAATTAGTTGGTTTTCATTTTCTTTTCATTTCATTTTGGCTATTACGCCTATTGAAAGATTGCTAAATTGTTGTGCTGTTTGACGTATAATTCTCCTGATTAAAAGTGGAAACTTGGAAGTTGAGTTCAGCCCTGGTGGAAAGTAAATCTAATGCAATGTGTAATTTCTATATTCAGGTGCTGGCATAAGCCCTGAATTCCCTTGTAATTTCTTTTTAATTGTGAGCCTCTGATTTAAGACCGATTGACATTTTATTTTTATTTTGTTTAAATAAATGCCACCATTTTTATGTTGCACTTTCTTGCCATTTCTCAGTTAAACGGTTCAGAGTCAAGAAGCTAATAGACCTTCAGTCCAAAACGGTAAGTTGTTTAATTTTGTAGCATCCTATCCTAATGGTTAAAATGCTTAACATTCAATACTAATCGGAATTACAAAATTCATTGACACTCTGCAGCAGGTTTTAATGCAACCATGATTGAAATTTTGAACGGTCAACTATTTGAAAACTATTTTTTAATACAGCTTAACTGGGTCTGCTACCATGTAAGTGAAAGCAATATATCTGGAGCTATCAGCCCTACGATTTTACTAAACTCAAAACAAATTCAGTTTTTCAAAATACCTGATTTAATTATTATACCTGTTAGGAATTGTTTATGTAACAAGCTTGACCAGTTTTTAAAAAAAATGTAGAGTACCTAATTCATTTTTTCGAATTAGGGGGCAATTTTAGCGTGGCCAATTCATCTACCATGCATATTTTTGGGTTGTGGGGGTGAAAACCATGCAAACACGGGGAGAATGTGCAAACTCCACACGGACAGTGACCCAGAGCCGGGATCGAACCTGGGACCTCGGCGCCGTGAGGCAGCATGGCTAACCAACTGCGCCACCGTGCTGCCCTGCTTGACCAGTTTTTGTGCAAGCTGCTACGTTGTGCATTGCATAAATGTAAAGTGTATTTGGTTAACCATGTTACAAAACAACCTCATTTAACTATTTGCATGGGGTAGCATTGTAATGGAAGAGAATGAAGTCAAAATACAAATTTACTCTTTTGGATGTTGTATAGTACATACACACTAGATTTGCCATAACTACATTCTAGATTTGCTATAACTTAATTGTTAGAGCTGTTTCTTTTACTGAATTACACAATAGCTTTACTTGAATGTTATGACTGCGATCTGCTCAGTACAGACCACAGCATCACACATGATAGAAGTTTTATGTTGAACATTGGCAGCAGCAATTATACCATTGAAGATTAGATCTTTTCAGTGTCACATGTTTTTGTCATGGGTCTTCATGTGATTGAACAGGCTGATTCTCAACCCACAGATCTTGGGACATTTCCCATGTTCCCAATGAGGTTAGTGCGATTTAGATCGTACAATTTGCTTCTCTACCCCAACGCTTCCTCATTATTAAGGCTTTGGATTCAAAAGTATGAAGCAGTATGATGGGCAAGTTAGAACATAGAACAGTACAGCACAGAACAGGCCCTTCGGCCCTCGATGTTGTGCCGAGCAACGATCACCCTACTCAAACCCACGTATCGACCCTATACCCGAAACCCAACCCTCCCCCTTAACCTTACTTTTTTAGGACACTACGGGCAATTTAGCATGGCCAATCCACCTAACCCGCACATCTTTGGACTGTGGGAGGAAACCGGAGCACCCGGAGGAAACCCACGCACACACGGGGAGGACGTGCAGACTCCGCACAGACAGTGACCCAGCCGGGAACTGAACCTGGGACCCTGGAGCTGTGAAGCATTTATGCTAACCACCATGCTACCGTGCTGCCATTTTGATCAATTGGTAACAAGCTCCTCCCAATTTCAATGCTGCTGTGCTTCAAGGAGAGCTTCAGAGTGATCCGCTGGCTGAAAATCCTCCTAATGCCACATTGAAGCTTTCGAGCATCCAGGAGAACCTTTGAAGCGGTTTTTGTTGCCAGACAAATCCAAGGAAATTTTTGAGAACTGTGTCATTCATCGGCCTGACAAAAATTTACTTCGTAAATCACGAGACTCTGTGGATTGTGCTCCAGAGATTTGGATGTTGAAACTTCATCACAATCCTACAAATACTTCATGATGATATGCCTGCAATTATCTTTGACTGGAAGATATGTAACAGTCACCTTCAAAATCCGGACTGATGTCGAGCTAAGCTGTCTGGTAGTCCTCATACTATTAACAATCTACCTGACGGTGGCTGTTCTCTTCATCAAAGATCAACTGCCCTCTGGTGTACTAAATACTCCTCTGGATGCAAAGCTCTTTGGCCTCAGTCGCCTCTGTCAAAACTAAACTAACCACCATAAATATAATGATCTACAGTTTGCAGATGGCTGCATTGTTGTTGCCCAATCTGCAACACGTTTGCAAGCCACTCTCTCTTCAATTTTGCATATAAGAGATTCTATCTGTCCTTGAAAGTTGCCAAAACAAAACTCCTATCAGTCCCAGTCTGCCAAAAATTGACCACCTGCCATATTTGTTTTATGTAGGAAGATGAAGACTCTGATTATGTTCCGCAGCACGGTAGCATTGTGGATAGCACAATTGCTTCATAGCTCCAGGGTCCCAGGTTCGATTCTGGCTTGGGTCACTGTCTGTGCGGAGTCTGCACATCCTCCCCGTGTGTGCGTGGGTTTCCTCCGGGTGCTCCGGTTTCCTCCCACAGTCCAAAGATGTGTAGGTTAGGTGGATTGGCCATGATAAATTGCCCTTAGTGTCCAAAATTGCCCTTAGTGTTGGGTGGGGTTACTGGGTTATGGGGATAGGGTGGAGTTGTTGACCTTGGGTAGGGTGCTCTTTCCAAGAACCGGTGCAGACTCAATGGGCTGAATGGCCTCCTTCTGCACTGTAAATTCTATGGTCTATGATCATATGACAAGAACAGCTCTGGGGCAGTTGTATATTTGTTTACTGTGCAAGGTTAGGGTTGGATGCAGTTATGAAGCGGAAAAAGCAACAAGATCAAGATTAGGGCTAACATAGATGGGAAGTGTTACCATAAATTTGCAGTTAATTTTCTGCAGTGCTGGAATGCATTTGATATTTCTTGCACTGTTGTTTAGTAATCAATCCTGAGAATAAATCTGATTCGGTGATGGAGAATTAGGTTTATTGCGCAGCAAAGCTGAAATGAAGTGATGATTAAAATATCTGTGCAAGTTATGCAGAGATTGACATTTTCTGTTACAACCTCAAAAACATATCCTGCCTGTTTGATTGCAGAATGTCATCTATGTATCATCCAAAGGGCCTTTTTTCTGTACTGTGTACCACCCCATCCTCTCGCATGCAGTGGAGTTCTTATCTCCCACTTGTCTTTGCTGAGCTATTTTGTTGATTTTGATACTTGACGGTTATTCATTCTTCCCTTCTATATATCCAAGATGGGGAAGGTGTTCCTCATTTTTTTGAGCTACCCCAACATAATGAATTTATAGCACTGACCTGCTCCAGTTATTTTTCATTCGTGGTATGTGAACTCTTAAGACAAAGCCAGCATTTATTACCCGTGCCTGATTTCCCAAGAGACGATGGTGGTGAACAGCCTTCTCGAATATAACTGAGTTGCTTGCTTGCTAGGCCATTTCAGAGGACAGTTAAGAATCAACCATGTGACTGGGGATGGAAGCACATATAGACCAGAAAGGGTAGCGTTGACAGATTTTTTTTTTCCCTAAAAGACACTAATGAACCATATAGGTTTAAGAGAAAAGCAAATTACTCCGGATACTGGAATCTGAAACCAAAGAGAAAATGCTGGAAAATCTCAGCAGGTCTGGCAGCATCTGTAGGGAGAGAAAAGAGCTAATGTTTCGAGTCCAGATGACCAAGGAGACCAAGACTGTGATAACGGGTCACCTGGACTCGCAAAGTTAGCTCTCTTCTCTCCCTACACATGCTGCCAGACCTGCTGAGATTTTCCAGCATTTTCTCATATAGGTTTTAATGTCAATCAGAAGTTTCATGGTCACCATTACTAAGGCTAACTTTTTAAAAATTCCATATTTGTTTTATTTATTTAATTAATTGAATTTAAATTCCTCAGCAGCTCTGGATTTGGACTTGCGTCCCTGGACCATTAGATGTCACTGGCACGTCCTTCCTGCATCTACCCTGTCAAGCCCTGTAAGAATTTTTAATGTTGAGTGAGATCGCCTTTCATTCTTCTAAACTCCAGAGCATAAAGGCCCAGTCTAATGACCTTTCCTTCTAGGACAACCCTTCCTTCCCACAAATTAATCCAGTGAACTTTGGTTGCGCTACCTCCTTGGCAAGTACACTCCTCCTTGGGTAAGGAAACTAAAAGTGCACACAATACTCCAGGTGCTGTCTCACCAGGCTCTATAAACTGCAGTAAGACATCTTTATTTTTATACTCAAATCCTCTTGTAATAAAGGCCTGTGGTGATCCACTGTGTGCACCTGTATTAGGGGATGTAAGGTAGGACCTGCACTATAGGTTCGCCGGTAGCCCCTGGCGGCTAGCTCCGCCCACAAGGAGCCATATAAATATGCATGACCTCCTCCTGATCAGCCATTTTCGCCAGCTGCAGCAGGAAGCCACAGTTGTACCAATCTGAGTCTTTCATGCAATTGATCGTGCATCAATTTATTACAGTCAGATTTTTCTACATTATGGGCATCAGGATCAAACCAGATCGCCTGCAGCTGGATCCGCACTAGCCAGACGCCAGAAAGGACTTTAATCACTGGCTGGCTTGTTTTGAGTAGGAGGCGCCCCAGCCGATGGAAGCTCAGAAGATCCAAGTTCTATACGCCAGGTTGAGCTCCTGCGTGTTTCCGTTGATCCAGGACGCCCTGAGTTACGCGGAAGCAATGGCACTCCTTAAAGAGAACTACGTTCAGAAGACAAACACACTCTTCGCAAGGCACGTACTCGCCACTCGCATACAACTACCTGGTGAATCGATCGAAGACTTCTGGCGGGCTCTTAGCCCACTCGTACGGGACTGTGACTGTCAGGCCGTCAAGCCCACTGAACATTCCAATCTCCTCATGCATGACGCATTCGTGACGGGGATTGCGTCGGACCCCATCCGACAATGACTGCTGGAAGGGGCCACGCTCGACCTAGCGGAGATGAAAGCTTTAGCGCTCTCCATGATGGTCGCATCTCGCAACGTCCAATCTGACCCCGCTCGCCGCGTGGCCCACCTCTCCTATCCCTCCTGGACCCTGCAAACGAGCCCCCCCCCCCCCCCCCCCCCCCCCCCCGGCTGGGGCGCCTCCTACTCAATATGCCTGCGCCGCCCGCCACACCACGCACCCTGGGGGTCCCAGCTGCTACTTCTGCGGCCAGCAGAAGCACCCCCGCCAGCGCTGCCCAGCCCGCGCCGCCACTTGCAAATCCTGCGGTAAGAAGGGCCACTTTGCGGCGGTGTGCCAGGCCCGCGCAGTCGCCGTTATCATGCCCGCAATCGCCCCCTTCCCCTAGCCGATTGCACAATGGGCACCGCCATCTTCTGCTTCCGGGGTCACGTGTGACCAGTGGGCGTCGCCATCTTCTCCCCCCCAGGTCCACGTGCGGCCTGTGGGCGCCGCCATCTTGCCCCGCCCCACAACGTGGGCACCATGGGCGCCGCCATCTTGCTCCGCCCCCGCAACATGCGCTCCATGGATGCCGCCATCTTGCCCCGCCCTACACCACGCGCTGCATGGGAGCCGCCATCTTCTCCTCAACAGGTCCTCTGATCGTTGCCATTTTGTCTCCACCACGGGAATGGAACGCTGGATCCGGGTTGCCGACGCTCCCCATCTGAATCCTCGGACGACCACCCGCAGCTTGCCTCTAGGACACTGGACCAGTCCCGTCCTCACAACCTGGCCACCGCTTCGACGACAGTGGAAATCAACGGCCACGCGACCTCTTGCCTAATGGACCCCGGGAGCACCGAAAGCTTCATCCACCCGGACACGGAAGTCCACATCCGGGGTGTCGCTCCCGACTTGGCTCGCAGCTCCAGGACCGGTTCTTCTACGTAGGCATGTCCGTCTCCACAAGGCGGACCCCTTGGTGGACAGGGTACACATGCTCCACGCCAACCCCAGTATGCCTATGTGGAGTTCCCCGACGGCCGCCAGGATATGGTCTCATTGATATAGATTGTGAATAGCTGGGACCAAAGCACTGATCCTTTCGGTACCTCATTCGTTGCAGCCTGCCAACCTGAAAATTATCCATTTATTCCTACTCTCTGTTTTTGTCCATTAACCAGTTCTCAATCTATGCCAGTATATTCTCTGCCTGCCCCGCCCATCCCATGTGCTCTTTTGTTTACTAATCACTTGTGTGGGACCTTGTCAAAAGCTTCCGGAAAATCCAAACATATCCCTCCATGAGTTCCCCCGCCAAAAAACTCCCAACAGGTGTTAAACATGATTTTCCTTTCATAAGTTCATGTTGACTCAGCCAAGTTCTACTACTATTTTCTCAGTGTCCTGTTATTACATCATTTATTATAGATTCTAGCCTTTCCCCTGCCACTTATGTCAAGCTAACAGGTCTGTAGTTCCCCATTGTCTCTTTCCCTTGTCTATTAACTAACTGGGTTACATTTGCCACCTTCCAGTCTGTAGAGTTTTGAAAGATGATCACCAATGTACCTACTATCTCTTCAGCCATCTCTTTCAACACTCTGGCAAGTAGATAATAATCAGGTCTGGGAATTTATCTGCTTTGAGTCCCATTAATTTCTCCAGTGCTATTTTTTTCACTACAGATTGAGTATCCTTTACCTGGGTGCATTTGCGCATAGATCATTGAAGGTGGCAGGACAGGTTGAGAAAGCAGTTAATAAAGCATGTAGTATTCTGGGCTGTATTAATAGGGCAAAGAGTGCAAAGAGCAAGGAGGTTATGTTGAATTTCTACAAGACACTAGATGGACCTCTGTTGGAATATTGTGTACGGTTCTGGGCCACACCAGAGGAAGGATGTGAACACATTGGAGAGAGGTGTGTAAGAAGATGGTTCCAAGGTTGAGAAACTTAAGTTATGAGGATAGATTGGAGAGGTTGGGACTGTTCTCTTCAGAGAGAATGCGGAGAAGAGATATGATGAGATGTTCAAAATCAAGAGGGAGCTGGACAGGCTAGAGATGGAGCAACTGTTCTGCTCGTAAAAGGACTGAGACCGAGCGGACACAGATTTAAATTGATTTGTGAAAGAAGCACATGTGATGTGAGAAAACGTTTCCATAGAGCGAGTGGTTTGGGCCTGGAAGTGTGATGGAAACCAGTTCAATCGACGCATTTAAGAGAACATTAGATTATTACTTGAATAGAAATGTGCAGGTGTACGGAGTAAAGGAAGGAGCAGACACCATAGGCCAAATGGCCCCTTATGCACAGTAATAATTCTGTGAGCTCTGATTGCATTTTGGTTTTCAAATACCGCATGTAGAAACAGGAGTAGACCATTTGACCCATCAAATCTGCTCCACCACTGTGTGATCATGAAACGACTAGCTGGAGGAGGAGGCTCCACAAATATCTGCGTCCTCAATTATGGGGGAGCGCAACACATCAGTGCAAAGGCAAGAGTGAAACACTTGCCTGTTTCTGTATTGTAACAATGTAGTATGTAAAACAGTTGAGCAGAAGGGAAAGCGAGGGTATTGAAAAGGTGAGACAAAGATGAACAGATCACATGAATAGATAAGGGAGAAAGAGAACAGTGGAACTGAGAGTGAAGAACAAAACAGGATGACTGGAAGGCTAGACAATGCGGAGGAGAAGACGAGCTAAGAAAGGCAAAGGGCATGATGAATCTGGGGGGGGGAGGGGGAGAAGAGAAAGGGAGGGCATAGGACTAGAGAGCGAAACAGATAAAGAGAAGACGACAATTTTACGGGCTGGGAACACCAAACGCGCAGGGCTGGTGATTCTTCTCAGACTCCTGGGTTTCCCAACATCACAGATGCCAATCTTCAGTCAGTTCAATTCAATTGATGTGATTTCACAAAACACAAAAGTGGGGATGTTCGCAGAGGCTTTGGTTTAATTTAGGTTTTGTTAATGAACCTTGATAATAAGGTCTTACAAACCTTGAAGTTAGAGATGGGTTAAAAGGGGCTGGAATTTCAGCGATTCTGGGGAAAAAAAACACACAGCAGAAAAACCTTATTGTTGCCGAGTAACAGTGATTCAGAAATGCACAGACAGAAAGAACAGTGTTGTGTTCTCTATTTTGCTTTACCTGGATGGCTCAAATGTGTAGTGTTGCATAAGGAACACAAAGCTTTGTTAACGAACAAAACTATAAATTTATTACACTACTAAGATTTGATCACATTCCTAAAGTAGAATGTTTCTCTATTAAACTATGCTATTTCTAACTAGCAAACTTTCTCAAGTAGAACTGCTCTTTCTCTCTCATGTCTCACTATCTTACCCAGCTCTTTCCTAACTCGTGACTTCCAAATTCCCTGAAGTCACATGATATATATATATATATATATATGACTATTCTGTGGTCCCCTCTTGTGGTAAGAAGCATTATCATTAATTTGTTGACTCTTTACAGCCCAGTCAATATATATATCATTACAAATAGGATATTGAGAGAAGGGGTGTTCAATGTGTGTGTTAGAGAAGCCAGGGATTTTAAGCTTGCAGAAGAAAAATTGTAAGGCGAGCAGAACAGTAGTTAACTGATTAATCAGTTATAAGACTCAGTAAAGTGATCAGTTTAGCAGAGGAAGATTGGGTTTAAGGAGCTAACTTATCTGCTCTACAGTTGAATAAACAGCATGTTCAGAGTGCTTCAGGGAGAGATACAAGTTGAATGAGAAGCATCACGTCAATGCCCTAGAATTTACTGGAAGAAAATTGAGACCGTGCGACCCTTGAGAACCTTTTGTGTCAAGCTGATAATAATTCTTCGCTCATTTATATGTCCGTAAAGATATTTTTGGGGTAAGGGAATAGCGGGAATTCGGATTGTATTGTGTTTTGTTATGGGCCAGGGTTTAGAGAACCCCAAAGTGTATCATGGAGTTCACCTGACCCACAACTTTTAATAGATTGTGCTATGGGGAGCACACGGCCCACTCTACAGGTGTGACAGAGCAGAAATGGAAAAGTATTTTTTAAAGCAAAACAATGTTTATTCTGTGAACTCAAGTTAACCCTTTTAAAACATAAACTGAACATCTTAGCAACCATTAATTCAAATACAACCCCCAATGAATACAACACTAAGTAATTCTTAAGCTGGCCTTTTAACATCCAGAAGACTTTAAAAAAAAAACTTTCAGCAGAAGCACATCAGGTTGAAGTCACTACTAAGAGCACTTATTAGTTTTAAAACACCAAAGGATCGATTTACATTCTTTATATTACAGAGAGAGACTCTTAGACACCTTCTTGCTGTGACTGTAGCTATCCAGCCCTGAAAACGATACTAAAACACACCCTGCAGCAAACAGCCTAAAACGAAAGTAAAAAGCTGACAGCCAGGCCAGCTCCACCCACTCTCTGACATCACTGCAGTAATAAACACCCATTTCTTAAAGGTACTCTCACATGACACCTACCCCAAGAAACAAAAATAAACCATTGCCTTCAAGATGGTTCCATTTTCCACCTTTTCACTTTCCTTTAAGAAATGCACACAGTAAATATAATTTTTTGTTTAAAAAAAAAAACAACACGCCAACAGGTACAACAAGATAGTCCATTTTTTGTTTTTCCTCCAACTGGAATACTTCTTAATTGACAGTCTTTTTGAACAAGAAGGTCTCTGCACGATCCATCCATTTCTCTACGCCTCGGCATTTCTCTTTAAAGTCAGGTACTTTAGTTCAATCTGATCACAGGTTCCCTTATAATTCTCCAACACAGGATCATTGGTTATTACAGCTTTCAGACAGTTGAAAGTCCGCTGTCCATTGACATTTTCGACATTTCTTCAGCAAGTCCATCAGTGGAGCAATCACGCCACAAAACATTTGCATGAATTTTCGATCAAATCCACTCATGCCAAGAAGTTGCATTATTTCCCTTTGTCTCGAGGGTATTGAAAACTCCTCAATAACTGTTGTTTTCACATCCCGTGTGACCATTCGACCCTGTCCGATTGTATGGCCAAGGAAAGTGACTTGGGCTTTTCCAAATTCACTTTTGGCTAGGTTTATCACTAAAGCCGCCTCCTGAAGTTGATCGAATATCTCCATCAGATGTTTTAAATGTTCTTTCCATGTCTGGCTGAAAATTACCAGATTGTCAATGTATACCGCACAATTGGGTAATCCTGAAACGACTTTGTTAGTTAACCGTTGAAATGTGGCTGGGGCGTTTTTAATGCCAAATGCTATAACTTTGAATTGGTATATACCATCTGGAGTCACAAAAGCTGAAATCTCCTTTGCCCTTTCGGATAAAGGTACCCGCCAGTAACCTTTAAGTAAATCCAGTTTTGAAATAAAAGTTGATTGTCCCACGTTCTCAATGCAATCCTCCAAACGTGGGATAGGATAAGAGTCCGTTCTTGTAACTGCATTAACCTTTCTATAGTCCACACACAACTGTTGGGTACTGTCTGGTTTAGGTACCATCACTGTGGGTGAGCTCCATTGGCTACAACCCACTTCAATTATGCCATTTTTAAGCATACTCTCAATCTCCTTGTTAACTCCTTGTGCCAATTTTAAAGGGTTAAGTCTGTGTGGATGTTTGATTGGAACAGCATTTCCCCCATCTGCATCATGTATAGCCATTTTAGTACTTCCCAATTTATGCCCACGTGATACCAATAACTCTTTCAGGTCAGTCCGTTTTTCGTCTGGAAGGTAACTCAACAATTTATTCAAATTTTTAAGAACATCCTCGTTTTCCAATTTAATTTGAGGTATGTCAAATTCATAGTCATCTGGATTTGGGTCGTCACTTTGAGTTAGAATCATTAAAACCTCCTCTTTCTCCCCTTCCCTTTCAAAGTACCTTTTAAGCATATTCACATGACACACTCGGTGATTCTTCCTTCTATCTGGTGTTTTTACCACATAATTCACCTCACTTAATTTCCTTTCAATCTGATAAGGTCCACAAAACCTTGCTTTTAAAGGTTCACCTTCCACTGGTAACAATACTAAAACTTTATCTCTACTGGCAAAACTATGAACTTTGGATTTCTTGTCCTCTACCCGTTTCATCACATTTTGTGGAATTTTTAAATGTTGTCTAGTCAATTCACCTGCTCTATTTAATCGTTCCCTAAAATTTGACACGTAATCCAATAATGTAATTTCTAATTTCTCACTCGCAAATTTTTCCTTAATCAATTTAAATGGTCCTCTTACCTCATGACCAAAAATTAGTTCAAAAGGGCAAAATTTGATTGACTCATTAGCTGCATCCCTAATTGCAAACAGTACAAATGGAATTCCTTTATCCCAATCCTCTGGATAACCTTGACAATAAGCCCTCAACATTGTCTTTAACGTCTGATGCCACCTTTCAAACGCTGCCTGCGATTCTGGGTGGTACGCAGTTGATATAAATTGTTTTATTCCTAAGCTGTCCATAACTTCTTTCAATAACTTGGTAAAATTTGATCCTTGATCCGATTGTATTTCTGTGGGTAGTCCATATCTAGTAAAGAATTGAAGTAACTCCATAATCTTTTTAGCTGTAATATTACGTACTGGAATGGCCTCTGGAAACCTAGTAGACACTTCCATTATAGTCAAAAGATATTGATTCCCACTTTTCGTTTTAGGAAGCGGTCCTGCGCAATCAATTAGGACCCGTATTAAAGGTTCCTCAAATGCTGGAATGGGTATTAAGGGCGCTGGTTTTATCACTGCTTGAGGTTTCCCTATCACTTGACATGTGTGGCATGACTGACAAAATTTAACTACATCTATATGTAGTCCAGGCCAATAAAAATGTTTTTGTATTTTAGCTTGAGTTTTCCTTATTCCCAAATGACCTCTCACTGGTACCTCATGTGCAACTCGCAACACCTCCTTTCGATACCCTACTGGCAATACTACTTGGTGAACATCTGCCCACTTTTCATCCGCCTCCATTTTCTCATCAAGACATCACTTTTACGGTAATATCATTCTGGTATACAGACAGATTCCTCTTCCGTTTATGCTTTCTGATACATCCATTTTATTTCTACATCTTTTTGTTGTAACTCCACCAATTTTCCTGAACTGAAAATATCCGCTTCATCCTCTACCTGTTTTTTCCAACCATCTGATCAAAAATCATTTCTGATAATTGCACTTCAACTTCACACTTGATTTTCTCCTCTTGTCTTAACCTGTGACTTTGAGACCTTGTTACTACACAATCCGGAAAAATCCCAGGATATTCGCCCTTCAACACTTCAGTTGTCTAATTTTCCACTGGCTTTTCAACCACAATCGGCATCACTCCCACCTGCGTTCCAGTTATATCATTACCCAAGATAAACTGTATTTTTGGACAAGATAGTTTCTCTATTACGCCTACTACCACTACACCACTCTTCACTGGACTTTCTAACTTTGCTTTATATAATGGAACACTACTCCTTTCACCCTGAATTCCTCACCTTTTCTAGCAACATTCTTCCAAAACTACATAACTCCTCATCTCTTGCCATTACAGATTGACTAGCTCCCATATCTCTTAAAATTGTGACTTCTTTACCTGCTCCTCCTGATACACATGAGTAAACTTTATCCACACAAGTAAATTCTTGAACGTGATCTGGCACCTTCGTATCAATCACCTCTTGATCAGGCTGTTCAATCTTTTGCACCTCCTTCGCTTCACTTGGGCTTTCCTTTACCACTTCAACAAACCCCACTGTCTTATCCTGTTTTACCATATCAACTTTCCCAGTGCTTTTCTTCAACCACCAACACTGTGACTTTACATGGCCTAGTATAAAACATTTGAAACTTTTCATATCTCTTCCACCCTCCTGGATTTCATTTTTAATCTGAGGTACACTCCTTATTATCTCCCATCAGATCACCTTTACTTTTACCACTTGAGTATTTCTCATGTCCCCAGTTTCTATCCCTCACAGGCTGAAACTGATGTTGGAAACCAAGCTTTGATTTATGAACTAATTCATAATCATCTGCCATTTTTGCTGCTAATCTCGCAGTTTTAACCTCTGTTCTTCCACATGAGTCCTCACTACATCAGGAATTGAATTTTTAAACTCCTCCAAAAACATAATTTCTCAGAGCTTCATAGGTTTGGTCTATTTTCAAAGCCCTTATCCACCTATCAAATTACTCTGATTGAGCCTTTCAAACTCCATGTATGTTTGACCAAATTCTTTCCTTAAGTTTCGAAACCTTTGTCTGCAGGCTTCAGGCACTGGTTCATATGCATCTAAGATGGATTTTTTTCACCTCCTCATAGGTCCCAGATACCTCCTCCGGTAGTGATGCAAACACTTCACTAGCCCTACCTATCAGCTTTGTTTGAATCAGTAGTACCCACATGTCCTGTGGCCATTTTATTTGTTTAGCCATCTTCTCAAATGAAATGAAAAAGACTTCCACTTCCTCGTCAAACCTTGGCAATGCTTGGACATATTTAAATAGATCCCCACCAAGCCTTTGACTTTTTTTTTGAAGTTTTTTATTTAACACAAATTTGTTACAGTTACAAAGCGATAAATGGCCCTGTGCAAAGAGCCTTAACATAGTGAAAACGAACAGTGGGAAAGAATAAACATGTTAATAAATGTTGAAACCAAAAATCCTTCCATACGGCACTTTCCCTGCCAGCTCTGTTTACCCATGCCACACGTATTCCACTACACTAAGCTAACGTGGCCCTAACCCTCTTCTCCCCCCCCCCCCCCGCCTGGTCTCCCCTACTCCCCCAGGCCTGGCCTGCCAGGTCAGCCCTGCGCTTGGCCCTAGCTCGCCCCGCCCCCCCTCCGATCTCCCTGGTGCCCCCTGACCTACGCTAGTCACACTGACCCCTGCCCTTGGCGCCTACCTGTCTCCCGTCCCAGCGCTCAGGCCCTCCCCCCACCCACCAGGGACCAATTAACCTAATTGTATCCCACCAAGCCCTTTCAAGTCCCGTGACTAGCCCCTAGCCCATCCCCCCATCAGAGGCCCCGATCTCGCACCAGAAGGTACCAAGCACAGGCCCCCCCCCCCCCCCCATTGCGATCCCCCCAAAGGACCCTAAACAGTGCGCCCTCCAACCCCCACTCTCTGTCCAGGCTGAAAACAATCTTAGATAAAACATTACAGTACAGGATAGTTTAACAAACCGCCGCCACACAAAATGTCTGAAAGCCCCGAGTCCTTTAGTTCCAGTCCAGCTTCTTTTTCTTAGTAAAAGTCCTAGTCAGAGCAACTTTAAGTTAACAGGCCGCCGCCACTGTACAGCACTGAAAGAACTCAGTGCCCATTAGTTCAAGTCCAGCTTCTTGTCTTTAATAAAGGTCCAAACCTGTTCTGGTGTCTCAAAGTAGTAGTGGAGTTCCTCAAACGTAACCCAAAGCTTTGCAGGATATAGCATTCCAAACCTCACCTCCTTTTTGTAGAGGGCTGCCTTTACCTTGATGAATCCTGCACGCCTCTTGGCCAGCTCCGGTCCCAAGTCCTGGTAAATGCGCACCTCGCAGTTCTCCCATCTGCTGCTCCCCTCCACCTTGGCCCATCGCAGCACACGTTCCCTGTCAGCAAGCCGGTGAAAGCGGACCACCAAGGCCCTCGGTCGGTCGCCCATCCTGGGCTTCCTTGCGGGGGCTCTATGTGCCCCATCCAACTCCAGGGGTCGAGGGAAGGCCTCCGGTCCCATCAGCGCCTCAAGCATACCCGTCACGTATGCGCCCACATCCGACCCCTCGCAGCCCTCGGGGAGGCCAACGATTCTTAAATTCTGCCTCCTGGCTCTGTTCCCCAGCTCTTCAAGCTGCTCCTGCATCCTTCTCTGACGGGCGTTCAGCTCCTCCACCTCGTGCTCCAGCTCCGTTATCATGCCCTCCTGACTGGAGAGCTTCGCCTCGACCTCCCTGAGCGCCTTCCCTTGGGCCGCCTGTGTCTCGACCATTCGGTCCATCACCGCTCTCATCGGGTCCAGCGTGTCCCTCCTCAGCTCGGCGAAGCAGTTCTTGAAAAACTCCATCTGCTCCTCCCTTGGCCAGTGAGCCTCCGCTCCTCGGTCCCCGCCGTCCGCCATGCTTGGCCGCCCGGCCTGGGTTCCCCGCTGCTCCCGCTTCGATCCTTGCCGCTCCACTCGACCGCTTTTGGTCCAGCCGCCCATACCCCGGGAAGAAAGCCTCTTCCCTGTCGTCTCCTCCACCGATTCAGGCTGCCAGGTACCTAAAAAGTCCGTAAACAAAGGTCCGTTTGCCCATCTCGGGCGGGAGCGATCCGACCTGCGACCTGCCTCCTCGAGGGCGCCACCGGAAGTCCCCCCAAGCCTTTGACTTTGACGCTCTTTCTCACTATCCTCATTACTAGCAGCCAAATGTATGTTTCCCCTTACGTCTGCCAATTTGAGTTGGCTGTCATGTTTCATGGCCATTTTCTGAAATTCAAACTCTCTCTCTTTATCTTTTCAAAGAACAAAGAAATGTACAGCACAGGAACAGGCCCTTCGGCCCTCCAAGCCCATGCCGACCATGCTGCCTGACTGAACTACAATCTTCTACACTTCCTGGGTCCATATCCCTCTATTCCCATCGTATTCGTGTATTTATCAAGATGTCCCTTCAATGTCACTGTCGTCCCTGCTTCCACCACCTCCTCTGGCAGCGAGTTCCAGGCACCCACTACCCTCTGTGTAAAAAAACTTGCCTCGTACATCTACTCTAAACCTTGCCCCTCGCATCTTAAACCTATGCCCCCTAGTAATTGACCCCTCTACCCTGGGGAAAAGCCTCTGACGATCCACTCTGTCTATGCCCCTCATAATTTTGTAGACCTCTATCAGGTCGCCCCTCAACCTCCGTTGTTCCAGTTAGAACAAACCGAGTTTATTCAACCACTCCTCATAGCTAATGCCCTCCATACCAGGCAACATCCTGATAAATCTCTTCTGCACCCTCTCTAAATCCTCCACATCTTTCTGGTAGTGTGGCGACCAGAATTGAACACTATACTCCAAGTGTGGCCCAACTAAGGTTCTATACAGCTGCAACATCACTTGCCAATTCTTATACTCAATGCCCCGGCCAATGAAGGCAAGCATGCTGTATGCCTTCTTGACTACCTTCTCCACCTGTGTTGCCCCTTTTAGTGACCTGTAGACCTGTACACCTAGACCTCTCTGACTTTCAATACTGTTTAGAGTTCTGCCATTCACTGTATATTCCCTACCTGCATTAGACCTTCCAAAATGCATTACCTCACATTTTTCCGGATTAAACTCCATCTGCCATCTCTCCGCCCAAGTCTCCAAACGATCCAAATCCTGCTGTATCCTCTTGACAGTCCTCATCACTATCCCCTGATCTGTATTTGCCTTTCTCTTTCTTTTTGTTCTGCTTGGGCTATTCTTTCTTTTCTCCTTTCTTCTCTCTCCTTTTCTTTTTCCTCCCTCTCTCTTTTTCCTCTCTTTCGTATTCAAGCTGCTTAATTCTTTCTCATGTTCCAATTGTTTAATTTGTAACTGAATTTTTGCCATTTCCAATGAGTCAAACTGTATCTCAGGCAACTTTAAATGCTTAGCCACCGCCATAATTACCTGGCAAAATGTGAAAAGATGAGGTAATGCTAACTGCACTGTTTTTGCCAAATCTTAACAGTCTGCTTTTAGTCTCTGTCCGTAAGGTACTGCGTGTGACCGTCTCCACCCCCAAAAACTTCTGAGCCTCTGAAAGAGCCATTGTCCACAACACACTCCCCACTTAAACTAGAATATCACACCTGATAAGCAACCACAATATACTCACCCCACAAAGTCTTTAAGTTCACTAAGCCAATCCAATAGAAAGAGGTTTGCATCTGATCCTCGTCGACCGCTGGAGAGGTGGTGGAGAGGATGACGGTGTCTTGACAGGTGAGTGGGAGGTGTGATTGGTGGCCTCGTCTTTCGAGGTGTCTGGAGGTGGCAATTCGACATGTGGAAATGGAGGGGAAAGTGGTTGTGGGCGAGCAACTTTTCGCAGTTCATTGAGTTCACCTGACCCATAACTTTTAATAGATTGTGGTATGGGGAGCACACGGCCTACTCTACAGGTGCAGTACAGCAGAAATGGAAAAGTATTTTTTAAAGCAAAACAATGTTTCTTCTATGAACTCAAGTTAACCTTTTTGAAACATACAGTGAACATCTTAGCAACCATCAATGCAGACACAACCCCCAAAGAATACAACACTAAATAATCCTTAATAACTTCCCAAACAACATCCAGAAGACAAAAGAAACACCTTTTAACAGAAGCACATTATGTTTACATTCATTACTGAGAACATTTATAATTCTGAATTCACCAAATGATCAAGAGATAGTCTTTTCATGGCAGAGATCAACAGTACACCTGCTCTGTCTGGCTTCAGCTCCAACACTGAAAACGAAACTAAAACACACCCTGCAGCAAACAGCCTAAAACAAAAGTAAAAAGCTGACAGACAGCCCAGCTCCACCCACTCTATGATATCACTGCAGTAATAAACATCCATTTCTGAAAGGTACTCTCACTACAGATACTTATATGCACACCGATTTATAAACACCCATTTCTTAAAGGTACTCTCACATGACAGTTTGTGTTTGGTTCTTTCCAACCTTTTTGCCTTGTGTAGAATAGTTCACTTTTCTTATTTGTATTCGATCAATAACTTTCCTCATGCTTTCTATCAGTTTGGTATCTAACTTGCGCAGTATTAAAAGAACCTGGGATTGCAACAATTGTACAAATATTCAGCACAATTTATGACTCTGGTATTGTAGCCATCCATGTGCAGAGGCAGCGAGCCCTGAATTCATTCAGGTTTGGTGTCAATTTTACTTGCCACTTAAATGCCAGACAATGGCGATTTCCAATAAGAGAGTATCTAACCGCCTCCCTTTGGCATTCAATGGCATTGCCATTGCTGATTCCCTCATCAACATCCTGGTAGTTATATTGACCAAAAACTGAACTGGATCAGCCATATAAATATCTGTGACTACAAGATGAGGTCAGAATTGGGGAATTTTGCAGGGAGTAACTCACCATCTGACTCTCTAAAGGCTATCGCTATCTACCAGGCAGACCTCACTTGCCTGGATGAGTGCAGCTCCAACAACACTCTAGAAGCTCAACAACATCTGGGACAATGCAACCCATTTGATTGGCGCTCCTTCCTCCACCTTATACATTTACTTCCACCAAAGAAGAACAACAGACACAAATGAAAAGAGAGAAGGGGGAGAGCAAGGAGGGAGCTCAATCATACCTAACACGAAACAGTGTAGGTAGCACCATGCCACCCAACAGGTCCAGGTTGGAAGATCCAACGAACAACGAAGACAAGTCAGATAGCAAGAAGGCGAGGCGGAGGAAAGGGTGTGTTGGGAGCAGGAGGCCTAGCCAAAACTAGACACTTGCTGAGAAATGTAAATTGTAACTGATGTGTATAATGAATGGTACCTGATGTATATAGTTCCTGTGTATGTTCAGGTTCATCTTTGCTTTGTATTAAAAGAAAAACAAAAAAACAACATCCACTGCCACTGATGCACCGTGGCAGCAGTGTGCACCATTTCCAAGATGCACTGCGGTAACTCACCAAGGCTCCTTCAATAGCACCTGTGACCTCTACCACCAAAAAGGACAAGGGCAGCAAATGCATAGGAACACCATCTTCATTTTCACATCAAGCCACACACCATCCTGATTTGGAACTATGTCACCAATCCTTCACTGTCGCTGGGTCAAATTTCTGGGACTCCCTTCCGAACAACACTGTGGGTGTCCCTACACTACCAGGACTACAGTGGTTCAAGAGGGGGGGGGGGGGGGGGGGGGGGGTGGGGGCTCCCCACCACCTTCTCATAGGTAATTAGTGAAAGGCAATAAATGGACCATCAGCAATGCCCACATTCCATGAACAAATACGTTTTTTAAAAAACTTGCCTTCTCTGTTAGCATCTTTGGTTATTCAAGGGCCGCAAAACCATTCATTATGCTGTGACTTTACTATGCGGCAGGGCGAGGAGGCAGACTCCAAAGTCTACCTCAGGCTGAAAATGGATCAAACCCTGCACTGTTAGCAATATTCTGAGCTACATGTTAGTCACCTAACCAACAGAATTCATGGATTCCTTGCCACAGAAGTAACTTAAGAGGCTGGAAAAGTTCAACAACTGACAAAAAGGTCCACAGTCTCGTAAATTAGAGCTTGGCACAAGACAAGGAGCGAAAGCAGTTGCCACCTTGGTCATAACACAACATCTGTTAAGCTCAGGGCGTCAGGACTTGCCGTGTTTACCATAGACCAACTTGATTGTTGCTATTGCCAGCAACGTTATTTCTTAGAGCAGCACGGTAGCATAGTGGTTAGCACAATTGCTTCACAGCTCCAGGGTTCCAGGTTCAATTCCAGGCTTGGGTCACTGTCTTTGCGGAGTCTGCACATTCTCCCCCTGTGTGCGTAGGTTTCCTCCGGGTGCTCCGGTTTCTTCCCACAGTCCAAAGATGTGCAGTTTAGGTGGATTGGCCATGCTAAATTGCCCTGAGTATCCAAAATTGCCCTTAGTGTTGGGTAGGGTTACTGGGTGATGGGGATAGGGTGGAGGTGTGGGCTTGGGTAGGGTGCTCTTTCAAAGAGCCGGTGCAGACTTGATGGGCTGAATGGCCTCCTGCACTGTAAATTCTATGATTCTTTGGGCTAGTTAAAGGGAAGTGAAATAGAAACAGGAAATGCTCAGCAGGATAGGCAGGATTTGTGGACAAAGAAACAGTTGATGTTCAGCAAATGCTGTTTTTCAGTTTTCCATAATCTATCTTTCCATTTTGTCAAAGCTGGCGGTGGTGTGCACAACGTGATTGTATTTGAAGAAGTAAATTGATTTATGTGGCCTAACCTATTGAAAGGCTGCCAAGCTATTTTGCTCTTCCCAAGAAGTGGAGATAGTTGACAGCTTCAAATTCCTAGGTGTGCACATTACCAACAATCTGTCCTGGTTCCACCCATGTTGACACTGCGACCTAGAAAGCACAACATTTCCCCTACTTCCTGAGGAAACGAAGGAAATTTGGCATGTCCACATTGACTGTTACCACTTTTTACTGATGCACCATAGAAAGCATCCTATTTGGCTGCATCACAACCTGGTATGGCAACTACTTGGCACAAGACCCTGAGAAACTACAGAGAGTCATGAACATAGTCCATCACGTGAAACCGCCTCCCATCCATTGATTCTGTCTATACCACATGCTGCCTTGGGAAAGTGGGCAGCATAATCAAAGACCCATCACACCCGGGTTATACTTTCTTCCACTTCTTCTATCGGGCAGGAGATACAAAAGTCTGAGGACACACATAACAGGTTCAAAAACAATTTCTTCCCCGCTTTACCAGACTCCTGAATGACCCTCTTATGGACTGATCTGATCTCTCCACGCATTTTCTCTATGGAGTAATACTACACTCCGTATGCTTCATCCGATGTCCGTGACTATGTATTTACATTGTGTATTTGTCGTATGTTTTTTCATACTTTATATTGTGCCTCGATACCTCAAATCAAATCAGCAGGCAAATTCTTTCACGAGAAAGTAAACAGTAAACTGACTTCAACATTTAATATAGATTAATTTTGTTCTGGGAGACTACATGGTTCCAAGGATTTTAAAAAATGGCTTTTCATCTCGTAGGCTCTGGATTCAAGTGTAAATGTACTTTTCTAAAACTTTCCTCCATTTGCTGGCTGCAACAATCGTATAAGAAATAAATGTGGGCATCGTAATTCACTTTCTAAGTGTGGATCCAACTTCCAGTGTAGACAATTGGAGGCAATCTTATTAGGAAGCCACAGGCTGACTGGCAACACACTTATCGGTAGTGTCCTATTGGGCTTAAGAGTGAGACCCATTTTGTCAAGTCACTGTATCTAACTGCATATTGCCCTGGGGCCAGTTTAGCACTGTTTGGCAGGACAGCTGGTTCGTGATGCAGAGCAAAGCCAACAGCACGGGTTCAATTTCCGTACCGTCTGACATTCATGAAGACACCACCTTCTCAACCTCTCCCCTCGCCTGAGGTGTGATCATCCTCAGGTTAAATCACCACCAGTCAACTCTTCCCCCTTTAAGGGAAAGCAGCCTATGATCATCTGGGATTATGGCGACTTTATTTGTCCCAGTAATGCTTGATGAGACTAGATTCCTGCAGTTCGCATGATTCATTCCTGAACACACCATTTTGTTACTAATCAAAAATCTGCTACTGGTGTCATTACGTTCTTAATGATGCAGGGTTTGGAACTGTATGGGAGCAAACAGACTTGAGTCCATGTATGCAAATAGCTGAGAGCTACCGCACATCAACAAAAAGAAAAGAAAATGACTCATGACCTGTGAGTCATGGTCTTCGGAGTTGAGACTTGATCAAATACCTTCTGGAGTATGCCGCATTGGACACAATCCAGAAAAGATATATTAGCCCTGGATGTGATGTGGTTCAGATTCTGCCAAATTATGTTGATGTTCAAAACATTAAATTATGAATATGGACCTTCGTTTGTATTCCCTTGTTTATAAAGTTAAAGGGTCATCAAATTGAGGTCTGTAAAATGATACAGATTAAATTGGATCGATGCAGAGAAACCATTTTCTCTGGTCTATCTCATATAAGGGGCACAATCTTTAAATTCGAGCTCGGAGGGAAATTTGGAAGCATTTTTTCTTGCACCGATGATAGTGGGAATTTGGAACTCTGTATCCCACTACTGGGAATTGAAGTTCTGCTGTCCATAATCTGTTGTAATCTGTTTTTCAGGGAATGCAGCCACACCTGGTGGCCCTTCTCTTGCTGTATAAAATCCATGCACCTGAATATGTTTCTTTGACACTTCCTGGAAAACCCAAGGTATGTGTTGTCTTTATGTTATTTTTAAATCTTAAAATTTATCAATCAATATAAAATTCAGGGATTCAGTTGGTTATTCTATTGGTGGTTTTAGCCAACTTTGTCCTATGCAAAGGATTCTTTTCTTTTGAGGTACTCTTTCACAATAGTTGAGTTTGAAATCTTTACTTATGATTGCTTTCTTGGCTACTCGGAAATTTTAAATTTCTGAAAGACAAATGTGTTGTGGGTTTTTTAATTGATTTTTAAAATTCATGTTCTTTGTATATTGATACTCAGGTCTCTTGTAGATAAGGAATTTGGAATTTTAAATAAATTATCAAATAGGCAATATATCACTTTGAACAAAAGTATGTGCCTCAGATTTCCCTCTTATAGATACTGTTGTGAGAGCAGATTTGTGTCTAAGTTTAAAAGCCTGTTGTTTACGAACATGAGCTTTTGATCGCATCTAAAATAAATATGCTGGAACCTTGAAGTTATTAACTGATACCTAAAAAATTATACATAGGAAGAGCACAATTATGGATGTGCTATTGACAGAATTTTGTTCCCTGAAATATTACCTTTCAAAGTACTAATTTTGCAAAAAATTAATTGCAATGTTGTATAATGACTACAATGTTATACCTACACAGTGCGCTACTTTTGTGTTAACGCTAGCCTATTTTGCATTCACAAAGTCTATTTGTTTTTTTTTATTTTTTATTTTTTTAATAAATTTAGATTACCCAATTATTTTTTACAATTAAGGGGCAATTTAGCATGGCCAATCCACCTACTCTGCACATTTTTGGGTTGTGGGGGCGAAACCCACGCAGACACGGGGAGAATGTGCAAACTCCACACGGACAGTGACCCAGAGCCGGGATCGAACCTGGGACCTCAGCGCCGTGAGGCGGTTGTGCTAACCACTAAACCACCGTGCTGCCCTAAAGTCTATTTGTTTGAAGTATACCATTTATGATCAACGTAGGCAATTAGTAAGAGACGTTTGTAGATTGGAAGGTACTTCTAACTCCAGATGAGGGAAGGATGTATGAACAAATGTTATTTTCTGATCATAGAATCACTACAGTGCAGAAGGAGGCCATTTGGCCCATCAAGTCTGCACTTTCCTCTTCCCTCCGCCCGCCCCCATCCCCATAACCTCAACTAACCTTGAACACTAAAGGGCAATTCAGTATGCTCAGTCTTTTTTTAAAACTTAGAGTACCCAATTCATTTTTTCCAATTAAGGGGCAATTTAGCATGGCCAATCCACCTAGCCTGCACATCTTTGGGTTGTGGGGGCAAAACCCACACAAACACGGTGAGAATGTGCAAGCTTCACACGGACAGTGACCCAGAGCTGGGATCGAACCTAGGAGCTCGGCGGCATGAAGCAGCAGGCTAACCGACTGCGCCACCGTAGCATGCTCAATCTACCTAACCTGCACACTTTTGGACTGGGGAGAAAACTGGAGCACCCGGAGGAAACCCACACTCATACAGGGAGAATGTGCAAACTCCGCACTGTCTAGCAAGGTCGGAAGCAAACACTGGTCCTTGGTGCTGTGAGGCAGCAGTGTAACCCTTTATGAAATTTTGAAATAGTTTCTGATATTTTGAAATATGCCATCAGGTTGTTATGGTCCCACGCCTTTGATATGGATGTATATTGTATTGGAATGCAAAAACAAAGTGAATTACTTGTATTGTGCAGAATAAAATAGTGTTAAAATGAATCCTAGGGATCTAAAAACTATGGAAAATTCATATCCCTGAATTGTTGTCTTGGAGATATGATTTATATTACTAGGTCCTTTTACTCCTGCAACCTGTTTCCAAGTGAGAGAGATAATGGGTGCGATTGAGCAGAAAAAATTCTCAGTGTGGTAGCGAGCCGGAACTGCCGCGAGCGTCACCAGTATCAAATGTTAATTGGTCCGCTTAACGAGGCCCCATGGGCCTCATGCCGCAAATGGTAGTCCCGCCGGCTGATTCACCAGTACCACACCTGTCAACTCCTCGCTAACAAGGGGGAGCAGCACTTAAACCGATCCCGCAGAGCAAAACCCACACAGCATGCAGCCATGCCACTGAGGAGACCGACCCCACGATTCAGGGATTCGAGTCCAGGCGGGATGCCATGTTTCCCCCAAGGATCTCGGAGGGTCAGTCACAGGGCAGCCAATGTTGCCTGGGAGGACGTGGCAGTGGCCATCAGCCTTGGGAGCGTCATCAGGAGGACTGGCACCCATTTTCCTAAGAAAATCGGCAACCTCCACCAGACTGCACGGGTGAGTAGGCACGGCCCCCTGGCACTGCCTTGACCAGCAGTGCTGTCCACATCTTCCCCGCCACCTCACAATGCATGAAGTGTGCAGCTCCTGATGCCCTCTGGGTCACTGCAGGAGATGTTGGCCCACAGCAGAATCGAGAGGGTCCAGAAGAAGGGAGGGATACCGGACATGGGAGTCTCCACCCCCTATGAGGAACGGGCCTTGGAGGTCGCAGGGGTATCACGCATAGACATAGACGTTGGCATATGGCACAGAAGTGAGGATCCATTGACCACTATCCAGATGACCAATCACACGTGAGTTGTTGATGATCCTTCCCTCTCATTCATTGTCCATTTCCCTGCATGATCTCCATCTGATGGTGCTGACCTGTCTGGGGCAGCCCTCCCACTTCCCAAGAAAAGACTTTGGAGGGAATATGAGGAAACTACCATAGATGCATCACAACTGTCAACTCCACCCTCCACCAGTGCCGAGAGACAGACTTCAGTGGCGAATGTAGTGCACAGGTCTCTGGGGCACAATCTGGTGAGCACCACACAGTTGCTGATGCATAGAACATAGAACATAGAACGATACAGCGCAGTACAGGCCCTTCGGCCCTCAATGTTGCACCGACATGGAAAAAATCTAAAGGCCATCTAACCTACACTATGCCCTTATCATCCATATGCTTATCCAATAAATTTTTAAATGCCCTCAATGTTGGCATGTTCACTACTGTTGCAGGTAGGGCATTCCACGGCCTCACCACTCTTTGCGTAAAAAACCCACCTCTGACCTCTGTCCTATATCTATTACCCCTCAATTTAAGGCTATGTCCCCTCGTGCTAGCCACCTCCATCCGCGGGAGAAGGCTCTCGCTGTCCACCCTATCTAACCCTCTGATCATTTTGTATGCCTCTATTAAGTCACCTCTTAACCTTCTTCTCTCTAACGAAAACAACCTCAAGTCCATCAGCCTTTCCTCATAAGATTTTCCCTCCATACCAGGCAACATCCTGGTAAATCTCCTCTGCACCCGTTCCAAAGCTTCCACGTCCTTCCTATAATGAGGCGACCAGAACTGTACGCAATACTCCAAATGCGGCCGTACTAGAGTTTTGTACAACTGCAACATGACCTCATGGCTCCGGAACTCAATCCCTCTACCAATAAAGGCCAACACACCATAGGCCTTCTTCACAACCCTATCAACCTGGGTGGCAACTTTCAGGGATCTATGTACATGGACACCGAGATCCCTCTGCTCATCCACACTACCAAGAATTTTACCATTAGCCAAATATTCCGCATTTCTGTTATTCTTTCCAAAGTGAATCACCTCACATTTCTCCACATTAAACTCCATTTGCCACCTCTCAGCCCAGCTCTGCAGCCTATCTATGTCCCTCTGTAACCTGCAACATCCTTCCGCACTGTCTACAACTCCACCGACTTTAGTGTCGTCTGCAAATTTACTCACCCATCCTTCTGCGCCCTCCTCTAGGTCATTTATAAAAATGACAAACAGCAACGGCCCCAGAACAGATCCTTGTGGTACGCCACTCGTAACTGAACTCCATTCTGAACATTTCCCATCAACTACCACTCTCTGTCTTCTTTCAACTAGCCAATTTCTGATCCACATCTCTAAATCACCCTCAATCCCCAGCCTCCGTATCCACATCAGGTGGAGGCAGGAACATCCACGGGAGACTGCAGTTGAGGGTCTGCAGGCTCCCAGGACCCAGCTGTGTCCTAGTCAGATCCTGATTCGCTCACCAGATTTACCCAGAGTTGCTGCAGTCGATGGGGTGCAGCTGTGAGATTCAGAGGGGGGTGTCTATGACCCTCCAGCTTCGTAGCCAATTGGAGGAGTCCCAAAGGCTATGGGCGTAGGAGATTTCACGGCAATGCGTGACACCGAGGTTAACACTGCTCGGGTGAGAACCGGAATGAGAGTCTGGTGCATGATGTTGGCAGCACGAGTTGAGGTGTCCAAGGCATAGCTCAGTCAGAGACAGCCATGGCTGAGGGGCGTGGCAGCATGTCCAAGTCACTGGAGGACGTATCCCAGCCTCGGCTGGGCATTGCTGAAGCACACCAGATCATGGTCCCAGTCACTGAGTGGATTGGCATCATGGTGCATACATTGGGGTGCTACCAGGGTTGGCAGAGCAAGGTGACACGGGCATCTGCAGCCCCTCCGACAACCATGCTTCTTGGAGTCAGCCTCCAGAACAGGGTGGCAAAGCGAGGCATGTGCCACTGGCAAGTGGGCTAAGGTCCTCAGCCTCTCTCTCTCTCTCTCTCTCTCTCTTCCCCCCCCCCCCTTCCCCCCCCCCCCCCCCCCCCAAGGCGTGCAACGTGCAGATGATGGGTGTGAGCACGCTCTCAGCAGACAGGCATAGACCATGGCATAGATTGAGGACCACCAGCGCTCAGCTCACAGCGGGTCATCACCCACCTACCTTTTACAGTGACACTGGAGACACAGGCCCATTACCCTGGAGTGATGTATCACAGACCCAGGTGGGGTGGATGGGGGCACGGTAACATGGGGAGGGTGGGTGATGAGGGAACGGGTTTGGTGCGACGGTGGGTGATGAGTTGGGAGTGAGATGACAGATGAAGCCACGTCCTATGAGAGGATGAGGGCTTCCCTGGCCCTCCGGGCATGCTGGCCCCTTGCTATTGCCGCATGTCATCCATCCTTCGGCTGGTCCTACGGGTCCTCGGGCTCGTCCTACAGCCCCACCTGGTCCAGTGCCTCCTCATCGTCCTCCACTGAGGTGGCTGCATATTCCTCCACCTCCAGCACATCGCTCTGCTGCTGTGCCAGGTTGTGCAGGGCACCGCAGACCACTACAAAGCAGAGGTGACCCTCTGTGGGGGGTGTATTGCAGCGCACCACCAGAGTGGTTGAGGCATCAGAACTGCATGTGGAGCAGTCCAATGCACCACTCGATGACTGCCCGGGTGGCCACATAGGCCTCGCTGTTTCAGGTCTCCCCATCGGGCATTGGCAAAGCCATCATTCGCCATGTCCTAAGCAGGTAGCCCCTTATCCCCCCCCCAGAGCCGACCGGCCATTCTGGGATGGTCCTCAAAGGGGCTGGGGATATTCCAATTGCCCCAGGATGTAGCTGTCACATACACTCCCTGGGAAGCGTGCACACATGTGCATGATCCAGAGTTGGAGAGCTGAGGGATCTCTGCCTGGGCACCCTGTTGGCTTTGGTCCAGGTCGAAATTTATGTAGTTAACTGCCCAGGCAATTATGGACGCAATTATGGGTTGTAACTTGTGCAGTGCTGCACAAGTCTCCGCTCGAGCCCTGGAATGATCCTGAGGTGTAAGGGTTGAGGGATGCGGTGACCTTAACGGCCACCGGGAGTGGGTACTGCTCCAGGTGGTGCCAAGTCTGCAAGGCACTGTACCCTTATTAAGGCGGAGCCTCCTATAGCACACGCTGTCCATCAACTATTTGAAAGACCAGCGACGCCTGTACAGCTTGGGTCGTTACCAGCCTCCCCTCTGGGTCCCTCCTTTTTAAAAAAAAATTTAGATTACCCAATTATTTTTTCCAATTAAGGGGCAATTTAGAGTGGCCAATCTACCTATCCTGCACATCTTTGGGTTGTGGGGGTGAAACCCACGCAGACACTGGGAGAATGTGCAAACTCCACACGGACAGTGACCCAGGGCCAGGATTCGAATCCAGGTCCTCAGCGCCGTAGGCAGCAATGCTAACCACTGTGCCACCGTGCTGCCCCCTCTGGGTCCGAAGGGCGGCTGGGTCTTCAATGTGTGGGGCTGGGCCCTGTATGTGGGCTGCTGTCTCGAGCCTGTCGCACTGCTGCCCCTGCCTTCTCCAGCATCTGCCCCTTGGCCTGCCAGCAGCACCACGAGGGCACCTTCTGCGGTGTCCAAGATATCATCCATTTTGTGTAATATCTGGAAGGAATTGGAGAGGATGAGAAACTGACTACCAGCAATGGCTTCCATCCCTGGACCATCCAGCCCCCAATGGCTGCTTGCCCAATCCCAACATCCCTAGCCGTCCCTCAGGGTGTCATCCAACCAGCCCTTCCCACACATCCCTGGCCACAGCAGCGGCCCTCAGACCCTGTAGCCCAGACACGCTCGTAGCGTATCCTGGACCGGGCGCTGGTTCCCTCGTCGCTGCACGCACCCACCCTCTGGTTCCAGGAATGTCCCCAGTGCTGAGGCCTAGCCCCTGGGTGTTCAGATGTTGGCTGGTGCAGCTGTGGTGTTGAGTCCTCCAGTGTTCAAGCAAAGAGACTAGGCCTATCGATCCGATTGGGATGCTAGGCAGTAACTTCTACCTCCGACACTGCCCACAGGAATCCACTTGGGAGATGTGAAGCGCTCGCTTTACTATGATTGCCATTCATATTAGCAGTAGGCTTCGGCCGCACAGCCAGAGACCGCCACGGTCAGTGTGAATTATGAGTGGATGGTGGGACTGATAGGCGGGAGTTGGAGCTGCCCCCGTTATGGGTACACAAAGTCCAGGGGGATGTCATGGTGAACCCTCTGCACTGAGACCCTCCCTCCCCGTCAAGCACGACATGGCCATTAGATCGCGCCCAACGTTCTGTTTGTGGGTTGTTTGGTTTAAATCCAACCGCGCCTAATTTGGGTTAAACTTCAGTCCATGTATCAAAGGCAAAGTAATTCTGATGGAATTTAGATTTAAAATGCTGACCTTCACAGATGTGAACTGGTGTGTACATTTCTAATGGTTCTGTTTTTATTATAGTTTAAAGATTTTTAAAAATCTAATGTGTTTGAACTTCGGTGTACTTTTTGAACATTACAACATATATCAGTTCATATTCCTGTCGTCTTACAGAGCTTTCAGGTGTCTGATTCATTCTGGAAAAAAGTCATTGAAAAGGTTCAGAAAAATGGTTACAGGCAATTAACTGGAACCCTAGAGTTGGTGAATTTAACAGAGCCTCCGACACGGAAAAGGGTAGGTAAATCACCCCAGCTTTCCCTGAATGTGCTCCAGTACAGCAGAGATTATTCTGATATCTCTCAATAGTAAAGTGGGAAAATTGGTATTGTAAAAATGTCTTGAAATCAATTGTTATTAGCCACAATATGTTGATTGTAAAAGCCCTTAAAAAGTATGAAATTGAAGTTGACACTGAGTGTGTTGTAATCTTAAGAAGTGATTGGGCTTTAGCTTTGTGTTCTGTTTTTTCAGAAAAGAAAGATGCATCGTGAATTGATTCCGGTTGTCAGCACTACTCCACACTTGACAGAATTGTCCTGTTCCCTGATGCAGAGCAAAACATTTCCTTTGGAACAGTTAACTACATTTTCACAACTATTACAGAACTTTGATCGCATAGAGGTGAGGCAAATTAAGTAATATTTGAAATGATGTGATTCAGAATATTTGTGTATAGTAGTTTGAAACTGATTTCAACTAATTGTATATGTTTTGAGGCGTGTGGCACTCTTCCTCAAAAGAGCAAAAAATATTCCTGCTTCATTTAGTCTACCTGCGATTGGTATTTATACTGAAGAAAACGCAGATGAACATTAATTTTTTCTTTAAAGGTTTTATTTAGCAACTTTCAAATGCTCCCATTTGGCTTCCGAAGAAGTAAACTCCTTGTAGTCCGATATCCACAACAGAGACAGAAACAGTCCATTTAGCCTAATCAGTTCATGCTGGTGTTTGGGATCCACCTGAGCCCCCTACCATCTTTTCTCTTTTACATCTTCCATCAGAAACACCTAATCCCTTTCTCTCATCTGTTAGAACATAGAACAGAACATGTTGTGCCGAGCAATGATCACCCTACTCAAACCCACGTATCCACCCTATACCCGTAACCAACAACCCTCCCCTTAACCTTACTTTTTAGGACACTACGGGCAATTTAGCATGACCAATCCACCTAACCCGCACATCTTTGGACTGTGGGAGGAAACCGGAGCACCCGGAGGAAACCCACGCACACACGGGGAGGACGTGCAGACTCCGCACAGACAGTGACCCAGCCGGGAATCGAACCTGGGACCCTGGAGCTGTGAAGCATTTATGCTAGCTACCGTGCTGCCCAGTTTGTCCAGTTTATTTCTTAAATACATCAATGCAATTCATTTCAACCACTACATGTGGCAGCAAGTAGCACCTTTTTACCACACTTTGATTGAAGAAGTTTCTCCTGAATTCCCTATTGGATTTCATAGAAACCCTACAGTGCAAAAGGAGGCCATTTGGCCAATCGAGTCTGCACCGACCTGTGGAATCCATAATAAACTGTTTCTTAGTGAATGACGTGGGTCTGTAGAGATAGAATGATGGAGATAACCAAAACAAGAATGTGCTTTCTGTAACCTACAGTAACGTCCAAGGGAAGGTGGGGAGATAAGTATGCAAATGAAGGATTGAAAATGCTTGTTTTTCCATTGGTCCATTTGCCCTGTTTTCTGTTGGCTAGAGTTACTGTCCTTTCATTGGTTTAAAATGAATGTTTAACTGTGATATTATTGGTGTGCAATAATTGACATGCAAAGGAAGGATTAGACTGCAACTGCAAACCTATTGGTTGAAAAAGCTCTGTGTTTCTCCTTCGCTGGACTCCGACCGAGCAATGCAGTGAGTTCCACTGAGTTGTTTCCCTTGTACAAGTCAATAAAGTTTGATCAAAGAGTACTCTCGTGTATGCCTGGCAGTAATTTCGACAGACCCTTCGAATGAGCACTCTGCCCATTTACAGGTGTCCACCCCTACCCATCTCCATAATCCCATAACCTAACCTGCACATCCCTGGACACTAAGGGGTAGTTTAGCATGGCCAATCCCCCTAACCCTGGACTGTGGGAGGAAACCGGAGCACCAGGCGGAAACCCCGCAGATACTGGAAGAGGGCTTCTAGTTATGCTTTTCTCCTGTATCTGCTGTATCAAAGCCTTTCATAAATGTAACGACCTTTATTAGGTCACCCCCTCAGTCTTTTTCAAAGGAAAAGAGAGTCAACCTGTTTATCATTTCCTGATATGTTTACCCTGCATTTCTGGTATTATCCTTTTAAATCTTCTGTATCTTTTTTCAGAAGTTGATGATCAGAGCTGCATGTAATGTGGTGTACTTATGAATTCAATCCCTCGAGTGATTAAACCCAGTGCTTGTTTGATTTATTGTTTACGGCCTTCCATTATATTTCTCAGTGTCGTAATTTTTCGTGATTGATGTATTTGTATTCTGAGATGCCTTTGTTCCTTTACCACATCTGGGGCCTCACGGTAGCATGGTGGTTAGCATCAATGCTTCACAGCTCCAGGGTCCCAGGTTCGATTCCCGGCTGGGTCACTGTCTGTGTGGAGTCTGCACGTCCTCCCCGTGTGTGCGTGGGTTTCCTCCGGGTGCTCCGGTTTCCTCCCACAGTCCAAAGATGTGCAGGTTAGGTGGATTGGCCATGCTAAAAAAAAAAAAAATTGCCCGTAGTGTAAGGTTAATGGGGGGATTGTTGGGTTACGGGTATACGGGTTACGTGGGTTTAAGTAGGGTGATCATTGCTCGGCACAACATCGAGGGCTGAAGGGCCTGTTCTGTGCTGTACTGTTCTATGTTCTATCTAGGCTCTCGCCTTCCAATTAACAAGTGATCAACCTACTCTTCCTACCAAAATGTCTTACTTCACATTCATTTGCCAGTTATTTCCCATTCTGCAAGTTTATTAATGTTCTGTAATTTATTGTACTCCTCTCAGTATTAACTACCCCCCAGAATTTGTTGTCTTTTGCAAATTTAGGAAGTGTTTTTTGCTTCCAAAGTCCAAATTGTTAATGTATATAGTTATCTGCAGTGGTCGCAACACTGATTCCTGAGGAACACTACTTCCCACCTTCTGCCACCCTGCATTACTATCCTCTACTCCCACTATGCCATTCTTTGAGCTTCTTTTCCTCTAATGGGGCACATAATGGAAGGCTTTTTGAAAATCCAGATACATTATATCACAGCGTCACCATTGTCTACTCTGTTACCATATCAAGTGATTCTGCCTATTCATTACTTTATTTCTCATTTCCAGGTGTTCTATTCTCTTTTGTAGTCAAGATGTCATTATTTTTTCTACCATAATATTAAGTCTATATTTATAGTCTATAATTCCTCGGGTATGTTCTGTCCTCCTAGGAATGATGTTAACTATCTGCCAGTCCTCTGATATTAAATTGTTTTCTAATGAATTATTAAATATGAGCATAATGCCGTTGCTAACTCTTTCCAAAATTCTTTTAAAGTAAGTTGATGCAATCCATTCAGGCCAGGTGTTTTATTCCCTTTGAGTTTGATTAATTTATTGAGTACATCCCCATCTTATTTTAAATGTACTTATGCCATTACTCATCGCATCTTATCATTTAATGTCATGTCCACTTGTTCTATCTCCCCAGTAAATATCAAAGCAAAGGTTTTATACCATCGCATACTGTTGTTGACTGTGGAATGTCTATCTGAATCCCATCATTTTTTGTTGACGTCCCTGTAAAATATTTTAGTTTTATTTCATTGGTCCTCTTTGCCTTCCTAATTGTTTGTTTTGACTTTTCTCCTCATCACTTCATGTACACCTCTGTCGTACATGTACATGCTGTCTGCCTCTTTCTTTACCCTCAGTTTTCATTTACATTTTTATTCATCCATGGAGTCCCATTAGTGTCTAGCTTGTTCTTTCCTTTTCTACAGGAATATATTTTTCTTGCACGCTGTTCAACATATTTTTTAATGTTTCCCATTATTGTTCTCAACTTTATTTGCCAATATAGATCTATTCCCAGGCCCTCAATTAGCTTTCAATGATCTATTGATCTTTTCACTATTTGTTTGTGGAATGTGGATGTCACTGGCTAGACCAGCATTTGCCCATCCTGAATTGCCCTTGAGAAGGTTTTGGTGAGCCACCTTCTTGATATTGGGTTAGAAAGGAGTTCTGTGCGCATTGTAGAAATTCTGTTCCCTTCTCCCTTTTATCCTACCTCTTCTGTCTAATTAATGTCAGAGTAGTTGAAATCCCCCATGTAGATTATCTATCCCCTAGTTTGCATGTGTCTTTCTCCATCTCCCTTCGGTGATTTGTAGATTAGACTTATTGTGAGATAGATCCTTTTACTATCTTTTGCCTCCATCCATATTGATTATATTTTATAATGCTAATAGCTGTGTCCCTTTTTCCTACTGCCATTATGTTATCACTAATATGCACAGCTACACAACCTCCCTGGATTCCTTCTCTGTCTTTTCTCAATATGTTTAATTCCCAGCCCTGATTTTGCTGTAGCCATATTGCAATTTTTCAGTCATCCATACCATGTTGAGTTCCTTCTGACCAATGATTGCCTCAGCTCCCCTGTTGTGTGCCGGACACTGCATTACTGTACAGACATTTTAACTAATTTTTAGCAGAATTTCCACATTATTTTTAATCCTACAAAATAGCCTGCTGGATGTTACCTAATTGGATGTTCAGCTGCTGTTGTTTTGCACATTCTAATACAGTCTTGTTCCTCTGTGTTTCAAAGTGTTTTCCTTTCTATTCAGTTCCCTGCGCAGATGGGCTCAGTGCTGAGATCTCCTCTGTTGCTTCATTACATTAATTGGGTAAAAGATGACTCTGCGCTTCTGCGGCTGGATTTTTGGCTGGCTCAAACTCTTCAGGAAGGTGAGGCAATGTCAGTTTCCTAAAATTTCAAACAAAAAGGAACATGAAATTTAGAGAAAATTATAACTTCTGAAATAATACATCAGGCGAAAGACACATTTAGATATCACAAGATGTAGTTCATAATACATTTTTGCAGGCCGACCCAAAGGAACAGTGTCTATAATAAAATGCAGTTTAGTTTGTCCACACACTACTGATTGTTGAAGGGTTGATTTTGTAAGTGGCCCCTGGGGCACACGGAGGCTTAGAGCATGTGACAGTGTGGTTGATGGTGGTGGATATGTGGTGTTGGTGGAAGAAAAGGAAAAAGAATAACGAGATCTCAAAAACCAAACTAGCCTATCTAGAGGGATTGGGAAGGGTGGCAGGGATTGCATCAAAGTGATAATTGGTGGTGGCTAGGTGGGGTGCTGGGGTGGTGGTGGAAACACGAGTGTGGGGGAAACTGCATGGGAGATATGGGATGTGATGGGGGTGCAGACTATATAGGGTGGCATAGGAAATAGTGGTGTGATGGGCATGATATGAGAGGGATGTAAATAATGGGAGGGGATGGAATGAGAGTAATTGTATGGCAAGGACTTGCAATAAAGATAATAACTCACCGCGCGTGTTTTATGGGCCTCTGCAAGTTGAAATATAAAATACAACAGTTGAACTCGAGTGAAAGAGGCAAGTGTATGTTTATCTCGGTTTCTAGCATACAAGATATCTGACAATTAAATCATATTAACTTCTTTAAATCTTTACAATTTCAAATTAAACTTTCTGATGCATTTCAAATTTGTTGTGTAAATTATTGAATTGGTTTCATTATCTCCAGTGTTGTCAACTCCATACTGAATTCAATTTCTGATAACTTTACAGTTGGCATTACATCACAATGAATTGTGAAGTTTATGATGACTACCTACGCAATAATGGAACTATTTAATTCTTGTCTATTCATGTGAAACATGATATAACTAATTCACAGATGCTGGGAAAACCAAAAACTTGAGTGAGATTCTTTATTTAGCCAGCAATCTTTTGATTTCCAATTAAACACCAACAGTGGCTGAAGTAAAAAGATATCCACTAACTTCCTAGGTAATCAAGAGGTGGACAATAAATATGGCCTCATCAGCATTGCTTATATCCTGTGAACAGTTTTAAAGATAAAATGTTTACCTGCAGAATTTTCAGTAGAATGGTGATCTATTCTATTTTTAAAAAAAATTTCAACAAATTGTTCACAACGATTGAAATGCTCCATTTGATGGAGTTATAGACCAAATTTTCAGTTGAGAAATTAAGCAAATTTTAAATATAGTTTAGTTGAAACTATTTTGTTTAATGTAGCAGGTGCTTGTTGGGTTGCTTTTTCTGCACCAGTAGCCATATCAAGTATTCCAGATGTAGCATAATTTCAATACAAAGTAAAGTAGTTCCTGTCATGCCCCAGCAAGTATTCTAGGTCCGGTGTAGTGCTCCTTTTGCATTCCCCTGATGACGTACTTCAGCCTCCTATCCTTAAAGCATAGCTAAACTCTAGTTTGTATTGCAAATATATGATTTTTAGAAGTTTCTTGATTGCGCCATTTCCTATTGAAGAGCTAGTACTATTGAGGTAGTTCTTTTTCAGGGTTCATGTGGGTGTTTGTTACAGCAGATATTTTTCCCTCTTCAATAGAATTTGCAGACTGCAGCGGTGACTCATTGCAGAAAGAAAAAGAACTTGTTGAATTTCTAAACATCATCATTAGAACCCAAGAATTTCTACAGGTAAGAACATTGAGAGCACCAAAATAGCATTTTGAGGAAAACGTGCTTTAATAAAATGATTACAAACTAGAAAGAGGCTTGAATAAAATGATTACAAACTAAGAGGAGGATCAAGGGGACTTTGTGTAATTGCTTGGCCGTCTTCATCAGCTGAGTTTTTGACAATATTAAGAAATTTCTGTTAGTAGTCATGTAGTTTTTACATAGTGCATATGTTTCCTGTTTCAGCAGAAGATCACAACTAATGTGCAGTATTTGGGTGTCAAAGATGAGCTTTACCCTGTCTCTCAATGTATAATTATTCATATCAATCTTCCGATGTAGAGCACTGGACTTTCTTGTGCTTCCACCATAAATGGGAATATCTACTTGAACACTAAAATGTTTACAACTGCTAGTTTTGACTACACCATGGCAGTATATAGCCTCAACAGGTCCACAACACAATATTGTGGAAATACTCTCTTGGAACACAGTAAGCAGAAAAAACAGCCACTTGAGGCTGAAACATGAGATCCTTCCTGCTGGCATGAAATTGAAAAAGTTAAATCAACGGTGTTGTAATCCTCATGGGACCCACAGGATCGGGCTGATTCAGCTTCCCCTGATTCTTGTGGCATGCGAGCTTCCCTGCTGAGGGGCCGAACCCCCTACCAGTGGGAGAGGAAATCATTATACAAACCCGGCCCAGTGTGAGCCGGCACAGTAGTCCCATCTGCCACCTGGGTACATAGTCTTTGCGTAGTTCTGTAAATAAAGTTTTTGTTCCCAGAGCTTCCATGTGTCTGCCTCAGTGAACTCCATGCTGGCAATGAGAATTAAGTGGAGCAGTGGATGGCGCCGTTTTCGTTGTACCGCCACGCGGCTAGAACTGGCCACCCCGGTCCCACAACATTTTTGTGGAAGAGTCCACAAATGATTGTCTGCAGTTGAACTGCATTGCGTCACCCAAAATCGCCCCCATGAGGGTCACTGTTCAGGTCAATGGTTCCCCCATTGCCAATGGAGTTCAACACGAGTGCCGCCGTCTCGGTTGTTGGAAGGCACACTTTGTAGAGGCTCAGGATGGGAGTGCAGTTCCTATTGCTGTAGGACACCGAGGCTCAATTGGTCACATACACCATAGCGGGGACCACAGTGACACAGTGGTCAACGGGCAGCAGTCCGCTTGTTTGCCACTGATCGTGGTGAACAGTGATGGCTCCAGTTTACTAGGCTGCGACTGGCTACACGCCTCGGCATTGATTAGCAGAATGTTTTCTAAATGGGCTCAGGAGACCTCAACGCAGTGTTGTCGAAGTACCCCAAGATTTTCCAGACTGGGTTGGGGTCAATCCGCAGAGCCATGGCAAAGATCCACGTGGTCCTTATGGTGTAACCAACTATGTTCATGCTCGCCAAGTTCCTACGTGTTACTGCTCAAGGTAGAGGCGGAGGTCAGGTGGTCGAAGGCTTGGGGATCAACCGGCCGGTGAAATTTGTGGACTAGGTGGTGCCGGTTGGCCTCGTCATGAAGCCCGATGACACATTTCGCCTTTCCGGCGATTATAATATTAATGGTGAATAGGGCCTCCAAGCTGGACCGGTATCCAGGGCCATGGATTGAGGACTTGTATGCCAAATTGGCTGGAGGTCACTAGTTTACCAAGTTCTATATGAGCTGCGCATACCTCTAGTTGGAACTGGAGGCGGAGTCTTGTTGGTACGTGACGGTGAACATGCATAGGGGGCTGTACGCGTATACAAGGTTATCTTTTGGTGTGTCATCGGCCTGCGCATTTTCCAGCGCTGATGGAGAATATTCTGCGTAGCAGTGTATCTCGATGACGTCTTGGTCATGAATGACTGAGCGAGGCCACCTGAATAACATGGCTGAGGTGCTCTGTTGCTTTGCAGAGTCAGGCATATGCCTCCGCAGAACAAAATTCAGCTTTCACACCCGAAAAGTGATCTATCTGGGTTATCACGTGGATCAGCAGCGGCCTCCACCTGGTTGAAGACATAAGTGTGGGTCATCCAACAGGCCCCCACGCTGGGAAGCGCGATGGAGCTCCGTTCATTCGTGGGGCTTGTAAATTACTATGGGAAGCTTATCCTCGGCCTTGCAACAATGTTGGCCCCCCTTTACTCAAAAAGAACCAGGGGTGTACGTGGAGAGCACCGCAGGCAGTGGCATTCGTGGAGGTGAAAAGATCAGTGCCGCTGTTGGGATTATTCAAAGAGGACAGTATCATTCCGCCTATAACGTCAACCAGAATTCAATAATGGGCTCTCTTGTTGGCATTGTAGAAATACGGCCTGGAACACTGTCCTGCGATTCTGCAAATCGCAGAAGAACGCTGTGCGGGGAGCAACAGAAGCACCCACCTGCTCCGTTGCTTCTACCTGGGAGTGGATATTTCTCCATGCTGCTTTTGCTGGCCCTTTCAGGGGTCCATGATCATCCTCCTCATCACGCACTTCAAATGGTCATCCACGGGGTGCTGTCAAAGCATTCGAGAGTGAGGATTCTCTTTTAGTACACACAACATCTTGAAGGTATTGGTCTCCGACAATGGAACACTGTTTACTAGTGTGGAGTTCAGGAGTTTCATGCGGATGACTGGGATATGCCACATACATACTGCTCAATATCATCCTGCTTTGAATGGGTTGGCCAAAAGATTGGTCCTAGCATTCCAAGTGTGGCGTGAACAAGCAGACCTCTGGGTCGCTTGACACACATTTGGCATGCTTATTTTTCTGTTACTGCTCCATGCAACCACCAGCATAGCACCGCCGAAACCTCTCATGGGACCGTGGCTTGGAACTTGCTGTAGCCTGCCATTGCCTGATATTGACAGGAAGGTATGCAGCGGCAGGAGCAGCTGGGGTGTTGCCCTGTTCAGCATGCCCCACCTAGACTATTCATACCAGGTGACGTGCACGTATGCAACTTCGGAGACTAGGCCAAATGGGTCACTGGCACTACCATTCAGCAGACCGGAATTGAAGAGGCACTTCAATCATCTCTATGGTAGGAACCCTGTGATGTGTGATCCCCTTTTGGAGGAACTGAGCCGCCAGCTCCGTCTCACGGGGACGATGCAGTAGGCTGAGGTTTTCGACTGCAACGGAGATTCTGTCACTGGACGTTTCCAATGGGGAATCTCCTGATGGCCAACCGCTTGACGAAGAAGAGTCAGTCACTATACACTGCTTGGCTTACTTTGCGAACGCATGAAAAGTAGCCATGGGCTAAGAGGTACGACCACCACCACCTCCTTTTTCGGACAGGTTTTCGCACTTTTTGGGTGGGAACTCAATACATGGGTTCTTAATATTTTCAATTCTTGTGGGATGGAGGGATTAAATTTTCAGATGTACATTTCTGTTTGACTTTAATTAAGCAATAGGAAGCGCAAGATTCTGGCGGTTACCAATGATCAGAAATTGAACTGGACCAGCCATTTTGTCAGGAATCGGTGAAAATGAAGGTCAAAAAGGTAAACTGGCATGTAATAAAAAGGGGAATTGATGAAGGCAGCTACCTGAAGGGTTGTTTTGATATGCGAAATAGCGTGCCAGTGCGAAAAGTAAGTGTTTACCAATGTGACATGACTGGGGGAGTACAATGGGGGTGTAGAAGAGGTAACTTCAAAGTGGAGAGACAAGGGAATTAGCACTTGTGTGCTAAAATCCAGATTCACAGGGTGGGTAACATCAAGGGGAAAAAAATGGTACATCCGTAGCACAACAGCTGATGAAAAGCACACAGTAGCAGCAGCAACCATCACAGCCACAACCAGCTGCAGAGAACAGTGTCCCCTGAAAGCAAGTTACCGCTAAAAGGGCGGCTGGTTTAAAATCCAAAACTCAAACCGAGAAGATTACACCTTTACTGAAACTGAGGCTGGTTTTCCCAAACGTGGGCAACAATATGTGCGTGGAAAATTAGTTGGGAACAAAGGGGTATCTTCATGTGATACACTGATGGCTATATACACTCACTGTAGTTAAGTGTACTGTTACAGTGTATTATAATCCTTGTGTGTTTTTCTTTCAAGTCAATAAATATTCTTTTAATTGTTCAGAAAACGATTGGACTGTTCCTCCCTGATTTGCATATTTTCCAGTATACCATATTGAAAATATAAACCACTAAGACCCGGTGTTCCAAATGATCCTTCTGGGCTTTGGGATATCCTCACTTTTACCATCAGCGGGGTTCTTAAAATAAATACTGTGTCTACAAGAGCAGATCAGAGGCTGGGAATTCTGTGGTGAGTAACTTCGCTCACCAAACCCTTCCACCATCAGCAAGGCACAAGTTAGGCATATGATGGAATGCTGTTCTCTTGCCTGGACAACTGCAGCTCTAACAATACTCAAGAAGCTTGACATTATCCAAGACACTCGATTAGCTCCCCATCCATTCCCTTCAACATTCACTCCCTCTACTACCAATGCACAATGGCAGAAGTATGTACCACATACGAAATGCACTTCAACTTACCAAGGCTCCTTCAACATCACATTTCAAAGTCATGACCTCTACCACCTAGAAGGACATGGGCAGCAGATGCTTGACAATACCACCATCACCTTCAAGCTCCCCACCAAGCCACATACCATCCTTGGGACTGGAACTTAATCACTGTTCCTTACTGTTACTAGGTCAAAATACTGAAACTCCCTACCAACGCTGAGTGTTCCTACAATATATGGACTGCTGCGATTCAAGAAGGCAGCTTACCAGCACCTTCTCGAGGACTGTTTGGGATAGGCAAGAAATGTTGGTCTAGCCAATGACAGCCGCATCTCATGAATGAAAAAATTAATGCATTTACATTGGTATAGCACCTGGAACTTGACTTTTACTTAGCCCTTCATCGTAACTTGGCCAAGAAATAGTACAATCTGCTTTTCACCTCCCCAACATCATTTTGACTTGGGTATTACCAGATATATGTTTGAGTACTTATTCTGGATAGGGTCATCGAACAAGTTGAGGATGTATGTGTTGTTGGAAATTTGATTCTATGACTTGTGATGTAATTATTTTTCAGGAAGGTTTTTCATGCTGTGAGGATTTTGTATTGAAGAGCTTATCTTTTTGTGATAGTTTGTGGTGTAGCACTCAGATTCTTGCCTTGCTCACCAGGATTTCACCAAGCTCTGGTAGGTAGCAGTCATACATTTTACAACTTGTTCATGATTTATTATTGCCATCTGCTTTTTCTTCCTATATGCAATATTTGATTCTGCAAAATTAAATTTGCAATTCCATATAAAACGTCTCTGAATTTAAGTCATCAATGTAAATTAGAAACCATTAGGTTCCCAACCACAAACTCCCAACTCTTTCCCTGTTATGGACCCCTGGGAAGTAAGGGAGTGTGCACCATCCAATTCTCATTAACCCATAATGAGTAATTAAGGGCGGAGCTTCCCCCTTAATAGGGATGGCTCCACAGTATAAAAACCCCTGGGTGCAGGTCGGGGAGGGTGACCCTTCAAGGTATGGGAGTATATTAATAAATCTCTTTGTTATATCCTATGAATGCGTCCTATGAATGTTTCTCATCCATTGGGTTCTACACTCCCCACGTGCCTGCTTATTTTCTTTCAGTTAATTTCTTCATCCATTCTCAAGTTTTAACAGGAAACCCCACAATCATGAGGATTTTTTTGGAAGTCTACAACATGTTCTAGAATTTGTTTTTTGCAGAACACTTGAAATGTTACTTAAAGTGAAAGAGATTGGTCAGATAGAATCTTTTCCATCTGAATTCATGTTTGAGGTTAGGTTATCAAACAGGTAATTCTCACGTTTACTTATTGCACTGCACAATATTTAAGTCCGAATCTTAGACCTTAGTTACTGCATCAGTTTTGTCAATCTTTTTGAAAATGGCCATCAGACGAACTTGTTTCAATTCAACAAGGCATCTCTGTCTTATTTGGCTACCTTATAATAAGATAAAAAGAGTTTATATGCAAGTATTAATTTGTTTTGAGCCCTTGAAGCTCACATGGGGATTTAAACTTCTTTATATCAGACATTCATCAGTGGGAAATTAACATAAAAAATATGAGCCATTTGACCCGTTGAGCTGCTCTGCCATTCAGAACGATCATGGGTGAACTAATCTTGGCCTCAAAACCACTTTACTGCTTTCCCACTATAACTATCGAGTCTCCTGTAGATCAAAAATCGACCCAACATAAGGAGTTTCTGGGTCATGCAAAAGTTGGAATGTTGGTGCTGCAAAATGTAGAAAGGTCCCAGGATCTGAGATTGTTAGAGGGATGTACTACTGTTTGGCAGCATGAAAAACAGTATTGGCATCGGGGAATACTAACCTGTAGTTTAGAAAAAGAGCAGCAGCAATATATGGGTCTTTGGTTCGAGGGTGAGGAAGAAGTCCTAGGACCCGGCAAAACTGGGCAGAGTTGTGGCATTATTGACGTGTGTATATTAGGTTTCCTATGAAATATCAAAAGTTGATTGCTGGTAGATTTCCCCAATTAAGCAATTGTTCTTTAAAGCCCAAAAATGGTTCGAATTTTCAACTGGGGTAAAGAGTTATGGTTGGTCTTGAGTGACATAGCAGCTAGTTAGAAAGATTGCAACTCTCACTGTGAAGCTGGATTTGAATTATTTGAGAAAAGGCAAACTGAAGACAGGAAACAGATTCTCAATAGAAATTTTTTGGTTTTTTTCTGATTTTGCAAAAAAAAATATATTATTTGTTAGAGGTCATAAGAGGACGAGAGCAGTTTTTAATCGTTCCAACATGATCCTTAACTCAAGTTGAAAATTCACTTGTCCTTTGATTTGAAGTTTTTCTCAAAAAAAACTTTAACTGATTTCTTTCCCTCTAGCTCTCATCTCTCTCACTTTCCCTTCTGTCCCATAAAAGGAATGAGATAACAAATGTGTTGTCAGCACAATATTTTTAATTAGATAGTTGTAAATTTGTAAATTTCTAATCACTGCTAAAATGGGAGGGAGATGAATTTGCTCAATTTAATTGGATTCTTTCACATATGGTATTTGCTAATTTTTTCTACTTTGTTTGCTTTCTATTTCTGTTACTGTCTTTCCCTTAAATAGCTTCATGTGTTCTTTGACTAAGACAATGATCAGTCTTCATCAACCTCTGAATAAATTAAATTTTCGGGTCATTTTTGTGGTCGAATGTAAATGTTTTAATATTTTACTTTTTATTTGACAAAAAACCTTTCTCGGCACAATGAAATGAAATGAAAACCGCTTATTGTCCCGAGTAGGCTTCAATGAAGTTACTGTGAAAAGCCCCTAGTCGCCACATTCCGGCGCCTGTCCGGGGAGGCTGTTAGGGGAATCGGACCATGCTGCTGGCCTGCCTTGGTCTGCTTTCAAAGCCAGCGATTTAGCAGACCAAGGCAGGCCAGCAGCACGGTTCGATTCCCGTTACAGCCTCCTCGGACTCTCCAGCCTCCCCAAAACTATCTTTCTCAAAGACTTCTGTTTGTCAAGATGTTTATACTTTTTTTTCCAATTGCAGATGTGATTTCTCTTTATTTTGATCCATTAATGAAGCTGTTCTTCACTTCCTCAATTTATTTCAAGGTAAGGAAAATTCTGCTTATCTACTCTTTCTTCATTCCCCTGACAAAAACACTTCAGCAATGATACTTCTGTTTCTAGCAGGATATATTTAAGCCACCACTGCATAAATAGTAATGCTGCTCTTGGTTTAAAGAGAATTAGTGTGGGTCTTATTGGGGAATACGGTGCAAAATCAATGAGTGTGCTTCAGAACTTGGTCCCCTTTTGGCTCGATGAACATCCATCTTCCGAGTTTCACAAAAACAGTCTCTTAAACTGTATTTCAGTTTGCAGGCTAACTAACTAATTCAATTAAATGTTTTCATTTTTGTTGTGTTTGCAAAATTTTGTTCATATTCATTGCTATTTTGCTTTTTCACCATTCCATAATCTTTTTGTTTTCAAATAATTAATTCAAATTGGAGTTAATTGTTTCTCTGGTTTCCATCTGCAGATATGCCAGGTTATCCTATACCCTTCAGTAATGTCTGACTGTGTTGCCTCATTATCACACAGAAAGAAAGTCAAGGAAAAGAGAAAAAAGATCTGATCATTGATAATCAATGTCTATGTACATACAGGCAAATAGCAGCTCCAACTGAAGGGGGCAGTCTTGTACATTTTATTTACATTGTTTGTTTCTGAAACATTTTCAAAGGTTTAGATTCATAGAATCAATACAGTGCAGAAGGAGGCCATTCAGCTCATTGAATCTGCACCAACCCTTTGAAAGAGCACCCTATCTAGGCCCACGCCCCCACCCTACCCCATAACCCATCAACCCAACTCTATCCCCATCACCCCTCGACCCTACCTAACCTTTTGGACACTAAAAGGAAATTTATCATGGCCAACCCAACTAAACTTGCACATCTTTGGACTGTTTTAATCCTCTTCATCAGCTCTGAAGGGGTTAAAAATCATCGACTGCAGCTAAGTTCTTGGAACACTGCTAGACCTGCAGTGGATACCTGCAATAGCAATGGGCAAAGGGGGCTTTGATAGACCACAAGAGGGCTGTAAGCACAAATCACTGCTTTCCAGATAACAACCCAATACTGCAAATGTGTCTGGATAGCAGCAATAATTATCTTTACTACTTACAAATGACCCAGTGCCAATGATCATAAGGTGATGGAATCATTTATTAAGATGGAACATGAAGTAGTCCAATCTGAAACTTGGATCCTAAATTTAAACAAAGGAAACTACGAAGGTACGAGGGGTGAGTTGGCTACATTAGGGAACTTCATGAAAAGGCATGAAGGTGGGCAGGCAGTGGCTAATATTTAAGGAACGAATGAATGTATTGCAACAGTTGTACATCCTTTCCTGGCGCAAAAAACAAAATGGAAAACACAGACTAACCATGGCTCACCAAAGAAATTAAGGATAGTAGTGGGCAGCACGGTAGCATAGTGGTGAGCACTATGGCTTCACAGCGTCAGGGCCCCAGGTTCGATTCCCAGCTCAAATCACTATCTGTGCGGAGTCTGCACCTTCTCCCCGTGTCTGTGGGTTTCCTCCCACAAGTCCCGAATGACTTGCTATTAGGTAATTTGGACATTCTGAATTCTCCCTCTGTGTACCTGAACAGGCGCCGTAATATGGCGACTAGGGGCTTTTCACTGTAACTTCATTGCAGTGTTAATGTAAGCCTATTTGTGACAATAAAGATCATTATCATTTATTAGGTCCAAAGAGGAATTATATAAAATTGCTGGCAAGCATAGTAAGGGAGCAGTTTAGAATTCAGCAAAGGAGGGCCAAGAGATTTATAGTATGTGAGCATCACTGGCTGGACCAGCAATTATTGTCCATCCCTAATTGTTATTGAGATGGTGATGATGAGTCTTCTTGAACCATTGCAGTCCCTCTGGTGTACACCCAACATGCTGCCGGGGAGGGAGATCCAGGATTTTGACCCAGCAACAGTGAAGGAATGGCAATATATTTCCAAGTCAGGGTGGTGAGTGACTTGGAGGGGAACATCCAGGTGATGGTGTTCCCATGTGTCTGCTGCCCTTGTCCTTCTAGATCGGGGCAGTCGTGGGATTGTAAAATGCTGCCTATGGAACTTTGGTGAATTCATGCAGTGCAGCCTGCAGATGGTACACACTGCTGCCACTGTGTGGTGGTAGACGGAGTAAATGGAATTGGAAGGGGTGCCAATCAATCGGGCTGCTTTGTCCTCAATGTTGTTGAGCTTCTTGAGTATGTTGGAGCTGCATTCATCCTGCAGAGTATTCCATCACATTCCTGACTTGTCTTGTAGATGATAAACAGGCTTTGAGGTGTCAGGAGGTGAGTTACTCGCTGCAAGATACCTGGCCTCTGACCTGAACTTGTATCCATCGTATTTACACGTCTAGTCCAGTTAAGCTTCTGGTTCAGTGGTAACACCCAGGATGTTGTTAGTGGGTGGGACTCATTGATGGTAATGCCTTTGAATGTCAAGGAGTGATAGTTAGATTCCCTCTTGTTTAGATGGTCACTACCCAGCCTTTTGTGATCCAACTTGATCACGGATCATAGAATTCAAAATGCAGAGGGAGGCCATTCAGCCCATCGAGTCTGCACCGATCTTTGGAAAGAGCACCCTACCTAAGCCCAGGCCTCCACCCTGTCCCCGTAACCCCACCTAACCCTTTTGGACACGAAGGGGCAATTTAGCATGACCAATCCACCTAACCTGCACATCTTTGGACTGTGGGAGGAAACCGTAACACCCGGAAGAAACCCACGCAGACACCTGGAGAAAGTGCAGACTCCACACCGACAGTCACCCGAGGCCGGAATTAAACCTGGAACCCTGGAACTGTGAGGCAACAGTGCTAACCTCTGAGCTACTGTGCGCAAGAGGAGAGAAATAGAGCATTGTATGACAGCAACTTGCAAGAAACATAAAAATAGACTGTAAAGCTTCTATAAGCATGTGAAAAGAAAATAATGAAAACAAATATAGGTCGCATACAGTCCGAAACGGGAGAAATTATAATACAGAACAAGGAAATGGCAGAGGAATTAAACAACTACTTTAGTTCTTTCTTCAAGGAAGAAGACACCAATAACTTCCAGAAATGCTGGGGAACCAAGGAAGAATTGAAGGAAGTTAGTATTGGTTAAACTAAATAGTGCTGGAGAAATTAATGGCACTGAAAGCCAATAAATCTCCAGAGTCTTGTGATCTACCGAGGGAAGTGGCCATGGAAACAGTGTTGGTTGTAATCTTAAACAGTCCTGAATTCTGAAGCAATCCTGGCAGATTGAAGGGTGGCAAATGTAACCTTACTATTTAAAAAAGGAGGGAGGGAATTGCGGACCGGTTAGCCTCACATCAGTAGTAGAGAAAATGCTAGAGTTTACTATAAAGACTATGATAAAAGGACACTGAGAAAATATGAACAGGATCAGATGAACTCAGTGTGAATTTATGAAAGAAATTTTTGAAGATATAACTAATAGGGGGAACCAGTTGTGTATTTGGATTTTCAGAAAACTTTGAAAAGTCCAATGTAAGGTTGGTGTGTAAAATTAAAGCACGGGATGGAGGGCATCATATATTGGCATGGATTGATAATTGGTTAGCAGAGAGGAAATAATAGGAATAAATGGGTCTTTTTTGGAGTGGCAAGCTATGACTCACAGAGGTCACTTCTTGGGGCTCCAGATGTTCACAGTATGTATCAATGATTTGCTTGAAGGAACCAAATGTAATATTTCCAAGCTTACTGGCAACACAAGACTATGTGGGAATGTGTGGTGAGGAAGATGTTAATAGGCTTCAAAAGAGATTTTGGGCAAGTTGAGTGAGTTGACAAATACGCAGATGCAGTATAATGTGGCTATGAAATGAAATGAAAATCGCTTATTGTCACGAGTAGGCTTCAATGAAGTTACTGTGAAAAGCCCCTAGTCGCCACATTCCGGTGCCTGTCCGGGGAGGCTGGTACGGGAATCGAACCGTGCTGCTTGGTCTGCTTTAAAAGCCAGCGATTTAGCCGAGTGAGCTAAACCAGCCCCTAAAATGAAAATCGCTTATTGTCACGAGTAGGCTTCAATGAAGTTACTGTGAAAAGCCCCTAGTCGCCACATTCCGGCGCTTGTCCGGGGAGGCTAGTACGGGAATATGTGTGAAGTTAAGCCACGTCGGTACGAAAAACAACATTGCAGAGTATTATTTAAATGGTGTTAGATTTGGGAAAAGTTGATGTACAAAGGGACCTGTGCACCAGTCATTAAAAGCAAGCATGCAGGTGCAGCAAGCATTTAGGAAGGCCTTCATTACAAGAAGATTTGAGTACAGGAGCAAGGATGTCTTACTGCAGATGTACAAAGCCTTGATGGGACCACATCTGGAGTATTGTGTGCAGATTGGTCTCCTTACCTAATAAGATATGAACTTGTCACAAGGGGAATGAAGTGAAGGTTCACTAGACTCATTCTTGGGATGGCAGGATTGTGGTATGAGGAGGGATTATGTCTATATTCACTGGAGTTTAGAAGAATGAGAGGGGATCTCACTGAAACACATCAAATTCGCACAGAGCTGGACAAACTTAATGCAGGGTTGATGTTCCCCCTGGGTTGGAGGTTCTAGACAAAGGGGTTACGGCTCAGGATACAGGCAAGGCCATTTAGGACTGACATGAGGATAAATTTACTTGCTGAGGGTGGTGAGCCTGTGGAATTCTCTACCAGAGAAGGCTGCAATTGACAAGTTTGAATATATTTAAGAAGGAAATAGATTTATAGACATAAGTCTCAAAGGGGTATGGCATTGAGGTAGAGGGTTAGCCATAATCATATTGAACGGCGGAGTAGGCTCAAGGGGCCAAATGGCCTACTCCTCTTATTAATTTATATGTTTCTGTGAGTAGCTTGATGACCCTTTTTCAGAGGAGGATGAGAGGCACAGCGATAAGTTGTGAGCTTCTTTGAGAGGGAATCAAACCTAGAATGACAGAACAGCACGGTAGCACAAGTGGATAGCACTGTGGCTTCACAGCGCCAGGGTCCCAGGTTCGATTCCCCGCTGGGTCACTGTCTGTGCGGAGTCTGCACATTCTCCCCGTGTCTGCTTGGGTTTCCTCCGGGTGCTCCGGTTTCCTCCCACAGTCCAAAGACGTGCAGTTTAGGTGGATTGGCCATGCTAAATTGCCCTTAGTGTCCAAAAAGGTTGGGCAGGGTTATTGGTTTACGGGGATAGGGTGGAAGTGAGGGTTTAAGTGGGTCGGTGCAGACTCGATGGGCCGAATGGCCTCCTGTACTGTATATTCTATAACAGGAAGGTCACTGAGTACTGAATGATTGGGTTAGGGAAATTGGAAGGGTAGTTATTAATTGAGTGAGAAGTAATGGGAAACATGGTGGTAGTAGAAGAGAGATATTTGGGACGAGATAAAGATTTTTTTTTAAACAAGAGAACAAAGTAAAGATTGAGCTTGAATCTGGAGCAGCAGTCAAAGTATACATAAAAAAGCTGAAGTTACGGAGGCCTGGTTATAAGAACATAAGAACTAGGAGCAGGAGTAGGCCATCTGGCCCCTCGAGCCTGCTCCGCCATTCAATTAGATCATGGCTGATCTTTTGTGGACTCAGCTCCACTTTCCGGCCCGAACACCATAACCCTTAATCCCTTTATTCTTCAAAAAACTATCTATCTTTACCTTAAAAACATTTAATGAAGGAGCCTCAACTGCTTCACTGGGCAAGGAATTCCATAGATTCACAACCCTTTGGGTGAAGAAGTTCCTCCTAAACTCAGTCCTAAATCTACTTCCCCTTATGCAAGTGAAAAATACAAAAGCAACCTCAGTAATTAATAAATTGTGGAAATTTTATAAAATATGTATATAGCTACAACAGGTTCATCAATAACTGCTTGCCAATCTTTCCTGTTCATTTATCTGCAGTGCACTGTCATCGAGAGTCTCACCAATCTGCTGGTGAAGTGGCTGACCTGGCATTCTGTGTGTGTGGCTGAGATGGACAGAGATATTACCAATGTTTTACAGAGTCCACAGTGAGTATCTATAATGCAAGGACTTTTCACAAAAATAGTCGAGAGTCTTACCCGATGGTTATAAATAAATATGGCTTTGTATTGAATTTTACTTCTGTTTATGCAAATGAGAAATCTCTGAACTAAGTAAACACGATTAGGAAAGCAATTGAAGTGAGGATGGTCCTAGTTTTCTGCTTGCATATGGGTATCGGCTGAGGACATATTTTGGCATGGGTGTTAGATCTCTTGATTGAATATCCTGTCATCAGTTAAAGTCCAGGCTCAACATGAAGAATGATTGAAAATCATGCCCGTTGAAACATTTGTTTATTGGTGGCAAATAGGGAGAGAAAAGATTAATAGAATGGTTTACAGCACAGCAAGAGGTCATTCAATCTCTGCTGGCTTTCTGAAACAGCAACTCAGCTGGTGCCCTCACCTGTAGCCTGCAAATTTATTTCTCCTCCGATAATCAATTCCCTTTTGCAAGCCATGACCCAGTCTGCCTCCACCACACTCTCAGGCAGTGGATGCCATGTCCTAACCACTTTTATATTAAAATGTTATTCCTCATGTTGCCTTTGGCTCCATTGCCAATCACAAATCTGTGTATTCCAACTCTCATCCTTTTACCAATGGGAACACTTTCTCCCTAATCCAAACAGGCCCTTGTTGATTTTGAACAGCTCCAGCAATTATATTCAAGCTTCTATTCTCCAAGAGAACAAGTCCAGCTCCTTCAATTTATTCATATAGCTGAAGTCCCTCATCCCAGGACCCATTCTCATAATTTGTTTCATCGAATCGTAGCATCCCTACAGTGCAGAAGGAGGCCAGTTGGCCGATCGAGTCTGCACTCTCCAATCCACACCACCCTATCCCAGCACCCAGAGGAAACCCATGCAGACATTGGGAGAACGTGCAGATTCCACGTGCAAACTCCACACCGTCACTCAAGGCTCGAATTGAACCCAAGTCCCTGGCGCTGTGAGACAACAGTGCTGGCCATTGTGCCACTTTTCCAGCTGCAAAACCCTTTGGACCTCCCAAAAGTACTGAAGGAATCCATGAGAAACATTTTCTCTGAGGGTTGTGAGCCAAGGAGGCAGTACCTTGGGTACCAGGGCCAGTGAGCAAGACCGGGAAGCAGGGGTGTTGGGGAACGTGGTCTAAGGAGCATTGGTGTTGGGGAGTAGGGCTCGGCGAGTGGACATGCCAGGGGCACAGATGTCGGGGAGCGTGGCCAAGGCATCCAGAGTGGGCACACCAAGATAGCGGGACTGACTTTGTACCTGAGTGAGTGATTTGAGACAGCATGAGACAGTGATTGTGGAGGGTGGGGTGGTGAGGCGAGTGTGGGGCTGGGAAGGCAAGGAGAGTGCGGGGCAGGAGGGATGAGGAGGATGGGGAGGGGGAGGTCAGAGTGCATGGAAGGGGGAGGGAGTTTGTCCTCCTCCCCCCTCCCCCAAGCACACCATCCAGCATGCACTCTGATATATTCTCACAGTGGTGCAGTTCAGTTGAGTGTGTATCCTGAGAATGAGCCAGAAACACACACGCTCCCTATTACATTGTAATACAGTAGTCCCCCGTTATAACGCGGGTGTTGGGGTCCAGGACAGCCACCCGCGTTGCATCCGAGCCGCGGATATCCACGATGGGGGTTTTAAATTTATTTTAAAATCTATGCATGCGCTTCCCATTGTGAGTCTACGGGGGGCGGGGGGAGAGGTCAGACCCCCGTAGACTCACAATAGGAAGCGCATGCATAGATTTTAAAATAAATTTAAAACCCCCATCGTGGATCTAATTAAAACAAGCTCTCTGATTGCCACAGAATGAGGAGTTATTCCAGAGGGAAACCCACAAAAACTTACCAGGAACTCTGGTGGGTTTCACCAAACTGGAGGAAAGGATTGCCTTTCAAAAATATGTTCTGACCGCCACCGGTTTAAAGAACCTGTCTGCTGTGCAGGGTTGAGGCAGCTGTAGCTCTGCACTATCCACTTCCGGACGCTGTGTGAGCTGCTCCTCTCTCACTGAATCTCCCTCCAATCAGCCGGCGGTGTCAACTTCAGCGGCCGGCTCACTTTGATCCGGAGAGGGAAGCTGACAGTTGGGGTCCATAAGCCCCCCCGCCGTATATCGCGAACCGCGGTATTGCGGAGCGCGGTATAACGGGGGACTACTGTACTCACCTCAAAGTTTTTTCTTTTCATACCTCAGCTTTGTTTGAAATTCATGTTTAATGCTGTATCAAACTTCTATCTTTCTAAAATTTGCTCAACGGCCACTTGAGTGAGAAAAATTTGAAATGTCCACCTCCACATGAAAAGTTTGGACAAGCCTGAAGTAGGGGATTGTACAGGGCTCTGTTGAGTGAGCATTGCCAGTGAGATTTGTTTAGGATTGCTCTAGCAAAGAACGAACACCGATGTAATGGCCCAGCTACTTCCAGCTGTTCTGTAAGGTTCAATACTTCTGTGGTTAACCTAGTGGCAATGGACTTCATTTGAATAGCGACTACTACAGTGGTGTTGCGTAATTCGCTTGTTTTGCCATCTAAAAGTAGGGTGTTTTGAACTAGATCCTGTATTCCTGCTACTGCTTGCTCACATTTCACTTGTGCATTCCTGAGGTAATTGTGTTTTAAATCATTTTTTAAGGCTATGCTTTGCTAGATTTTCCCTGTATTGTTATTCCTTTTTTTAATCTGCCTGGAATTGTACATCTTCTGTCGTCGAGAGAACAAATGTAATTTTGGTGTCCAAGCATTTTTAGGCCAATTGTGATCCCCCCTCCCTGTTTAATTTAATCCCTATGGGCGAGCTTATTTTTGCTGTCTTCAAGGCTCAAATTGTGAACTGTTCAGATTCGGAATTAAATCCCTGTCTACCTCCCTACTCCGTGGTAGCTAAGTAAACTAACCATTCAGCTGCAAAATAAAGGAAGTTCCTCAGATGTCTTTATTCAGCTCTTCTTTAACTTGTTGAATTTTAGATGTTGTGAATAATAAAGCAAACTAAGCGAAGGCTTCCGCTGAGTTCTTTCAAAACTTTTTGTGCTTTCAGGAACATTTCCCTTTCTGGATTCGCAAATTCTATTTCTGAACTTGTGGAGTTTACTACAAGAATTTCCATGGTAGCATTACAGATGGAGGCTTACAACAGTCTGCTGTTACACTTCATACTCAATTTTTATGAGACGGTGAGAGACTGGTGTGCTTAGAAAACAGCTTCCTGACTTTTATTAATTAGCCCAGATGAATGAAGTACAATTTGAGAGGCTATCAATATAAAACTTGTAACTGGAATCCTGGTTAACATTTAAATCCCTTTCCTTTCCCTTCACCCCAGTGAAATCTGGAGACAAGCTAATTATATATTTTCATTGGTTCAGATCAGCCTAATCAGTATGCACCAGGGATTTTGCTATTGTATGCCAATTTATTTGAGACTTTTTTTGAAAAGTATTTGTCTTTTTGCACACCTTGTCACTATGTTTCATCAGTACCATTTACTTCTGATAATTCAAAGTAATTTGTTGCGCTTAAAATTTATTATCAAATAATTTGAATCAAGCAATATAAGTAACAGAACGAAATAGAAATTTTGTGTTTGATTAAATTTTGGACTAGTGACTTAAGTTAAGAGGGGCTGACTAATTTATGGAGTAATAAAACCAATGATAGGAGAGATTAAAATTGCGTTGTATGGGTCTCTTAAAAATATTCAAAAGTGTTGAATTACCATCTTTTGGATAGTGATAACAATGTAATCTTTGATTTGAAATGGATGCAGATGATTATGGGTAGACATATCTATTGCATGGAATTTGACTTGTGGATCATTTTTTTCCTGAATCTTTAACACATTGGTAAATTGTGTTGAAGTATACATTTACTGCCATAGATTGTGTAGATTGTATGTTGTCCTTTTACATAAAACGCTCAGGTATTAAGGTACTAATTTAGTCTATAGTATTTTAAATATGCAGTCATAGAACGTTGGCTTCAAAGTAGGCATTTGGTTCATCTAGTCTGCTGTAATATTTTTCCACAAGTCACCTTGTTTAATCCCACACTGTCCACTCCCTTCATTCACCTTTTGATGTCCCTCTTTTCCAAGCAACTATTTAATTTGAGTATTGCAGGGGGAAAAACAAGACATGGTGTTGAAGCATGTCATCTTGCGCTCACAGGACTGACGCAAGAATGACAAATTTCAAAGGGAGCAATGATTTATACTGCATGAGAAAAGGTTGCTGATTGGTAGACAAGTTGACTCTAATTGGTTGAGGCATTGTCATGGAGAATACATGAAGGTATCATTTTGCCCTGCACTTTTTGTCTGATTCAAACAAAGTGCAATGCTTGGGCATGTTCCTTTTGCCTGCAGTGGACTGGTCCCTATGTATGAATATATGTGGTTTCTAGCAAGCATAAGTGAACTATAATACGAGCCCGACCGATAATCTTAATTTGATTGCCATGATGTGGAGATGCCGGCGTTGGACTGGGGTGAGCACAGTAAGAAGTCTTACAACACCAGGTTAAAGTCCAACAGGTTTGTTTCAAACACGAGCTTTCGGAGCACGGCTCCTTCTTCAGGTGAATGGAAAGGCTTGTTCCAGAAATGTTTATATAGTTACCTCTCTCTCTGCATCTTTGATGATTTGATTGCCTGCAGGTGCTCGCATTCCGGGGCATCTCTGACTGTGTCTATATAAACATTTCTGGAACAAGCCTTTCCATTCACCTGAAGAAGGAGCCGTGCTCCGAAAGCTCGTGTTTGAAACAAACCTGTTGGACTTTAACCTGGTGTTGTAAGACTTCTTACTGTGCTTAATTTGATTGTTAGTGCACCTATGGGATTGCTTAAGTATTGTCAAACTGCAGAATCACATCGAATATTAGATATTCTATTCTTAGTTCTCAGTTTTGAAATGCGGGCTTTGAATATGTTCAGTACTCTGCCTATTGCGAACACTTAAGGGGATATGCTGTTTGCTACAATTTGCCAGCCATTGGGATGTACAGTCGACCAACCTGGCATTGCATCACTGAAATTCATATACCACGTTATTCATTTGTGTGGTAGGCACGATATCTTTTTGCCTTGAATGCAATGTACTGTTAGTGGAAAATACCACTTGTGTTTTACTGCATGGCAGCAGCTTTGTTATACCGCACCTTTCCAGGGTAAGTTGAGATGGCAGTACTTTTCAGTTTTGAAAGTGAAGGGTTTGGGCCCATTCATGTATATGTGTGGTATACAGCAAGTAGTCCTTGCTGGTAGATTGTATAAAACAGCATGTCGCTTTGGCTGTTCACAGTAGGCAAGAGTGCTGACCGTATTTGACCAGACCATATTTGACCAACCCATACTTGCAAAACTCGTACCGTAATGGGGAATGTTTTCAAGAAGCAATCAGCTGTAGCACTTGGGGCAAAGCGGATCAAAGGATATGGGGGGAGAAGGCGGGATCAGGCTATTGGGTTGGATGATCAGCCATGATCATAGCGAATGGCAGAGCAGGCTTGAAGGGCTGAATAGCTGCCTCCTATTTTCAATGTTTCTATGGAAGGTTGGAATTAATTGGAAAATTCCACCAACTGTTATGATCCCATGGAGACGGTTCATGTTTAACGCAAAGACGTCAGGTGGCAGCCACGAGCTGATCAGTCGTACACAAGGTGGATCCCGCATGGAATCTTAGATTTTGCCCCTTTCTACCCAGTTAATGGGCACTTTGGTGGGGAAAGGTGCAGAACCATTGGAGAATGTTGGTTTCTCCTCCAAAGGGGAATGTCGGCGGGTTCCAACACTCGGCAGAAGTTGAAGAAAGCTTCAATTCGAGATGGAGGACCCTCATGGTGTTGCTACTTTTATTAACAGACCACAAGCTGCGAGTATGTTTCTTGTATTGACCAAATGACCACACAACCAGTATGTTAGTTCAAAGGACAGTTTATTATTAAACACAAGGCTTATCTCTGTGCAATGATACATGCGGCTACCCATTAAACTACACCTATCAATCAAGGTGACCTTTACTTCTGGATGACCGGCTCTGTGCAGGTAGATGAGGCCTTTATCCGGGTCCCCATGTGTGTCAGCTGAAAGTCGTTAGATTCGTCTCGGCTGCGGCTCGTCTCCCTCAGATAGCGATCGCAGGTCTTGAACTTGGCTTGTCGTTATACTGCAGTGGGCACAGGCTGGTCCCAAAAGAGATTCATCTCTAGTGCGCAGGGCCTCTTATCCTTCTCTTCTTTAGCGCCCTTTGGGCGGTACTAATTCAGGATCCAATGGATTGATAGGGTCTCGATCACCCTAATCGATTCTGGCCAATTAGGGGTGGATACCTCGATGGCTGGGCGGGTCCTAGTTACCATTGTCCCAAGTACATATGCCTTTCCAAATAAGGGGAAGCGGTGCCGGGCAGTCTGCTACTGTTGCTATTCCCTAATTGGAGTCTATTATCCTGGGGAAATCGGTGATTAACCTTTAACAGGTGTAAGTTTCAGTTCGGTCTGATTTTCCTTTGCCCAATACACAGGGGCTCTGTACTGTCCGTGTCCCAACTTGACCACAATTCCAATTATCCTTTGCCTTTCATCTTAGAAACAAAGGGCAGGTTTCAACACAACAATCTTGATATTGGTAACGTTTTAGAAGCCTTTTGATTTTGGAAATAACAGCCATGATTGCCCTCATAATCTACTACAGAGTCGTGAACACAGCCCAGTCCATCACGCGAACCCGCCTCCCATCCATTGACTGTCTACACCTCCCACTGTCTCGGGAAAGCAAGCAGCATAATCAAAGACCCCTCCCACTTGGTTTATTCTCTCTTCCAACCTTTTCCATCGGGCAGGAGATACAAAAGTCTGAGAACATTCACTAACCGATTCAAAAACAACTTCTTCCCTGCTTTTAATAGACTCCTGAATTATCCTCTTATGGACTCAACTGATCTCTCCATGCATCTTCTCTACTGAGTAGCACTACACTCCATATGCTTCACCCTGTGTCTGTGCATTTACGTTGAGTATTTATCATATGTTCTATGTTTTTCATGTATGGAATGATCTGTCTGGATTGTACAGAGAACAGTATTTTTCACTGCACCTCTGTACACGTGACAATAGATCCAAATCCCCACATTTATATATTGGTCACTTAGCAATTAGAGCTAGGGGCAGCACGGTGGTGCAGTGGCTAGCACTGCTGCCTCACGGCGCCAAGGTCCCAGGTTCGATTCTGCTCTGGGTCACTGTCCGTGTGAAGTTTGCACATTCTTCCTGTTTTTGAGTGGGTTTCGCCCTCACATCCCAAAGATGTGCAGGGTAGGTGGATTGGACACGTTAAATTGCCCCTTAATTAGAAAAATGAATTGGGTATTCTAAATTTATATTTAAAAAAACACAATTAGAGCCATCCCTTTGATTCTTACTGATTATCACTCAGTTTTTACGGTCAGGTAGACTTCAGCACAGATCATATGATCCTTTAATTTACCCTTAATTTAAAGATACAGCCCCAAACTAATCTTTTTGCAAATCAAAAGATAGTCTGAAAACATAATCGTATCAAGTTCATTATTATAACAAACCAGGTGTGCACAGCCACTTTTTTAAAAAGTGGGTACAAACATGGTACCACAGCAGTCTTAAAGGACTATACTACCCACAAATGGAAGTAAAAACACAACAAAGAAAAATTAGAGGGAACATTGTTCCTGTGCGGTTTCATTCCATGATTTTATGAATCTGGAGTCAGAAGAATGGAGTTCAGGGCAGTGTAAGGATGGCACAGGTTATAGAGATCGGAGAAGGGTTGAGACTAAAGAGGAGTGCAAATGTAATAACAGTTTGAGGTATTTCAGACCAAGAATTGTTATAGGTCAGTGAGGATGGGTGATGACACATGGAACCTGGCGTGGGATAGGATATTTATAGTAGTGGTAAGTTTATGGAGAATGCAAAGTTACAATTATGGGATTTTGGTCATGAAAGGTGCTATGAAAATGCAAGTTTGTGTTTAATTGCCACTCAATAGCTAACGTTCTTTAACGATATCACTGTTCTTGCTCTGCTTAGGAAAAATATGTCTCTGTTGTATCTCTCCTGACTGTTATAAAAGTATTTCTAGTTTTATGCTATTCCACCCACAGGTGTCTGATATGTATTTGAAATACAGTCTACCCCTAGTGATTTTGCCACCTGCAGGTATCTTCTACCCAGCATTATTGAGTTTGGAATCCGTAAACCTGAATCAGCTGTGCTACGTTATGTATAAGTGAGTATTGCATCTCTTAGTACGTCCTATTGACATAGAATATTCTAAGAAACTAATGGCTACATTGGCTATATTTCATAATGTGAAAGGAAAATATCAGGTGGTGTCCAGTGTTTCAATGGTTTCAGGAAGAAAACTTCCATTAGCTTTCAAACCCTGGAGGGGCCATCTTCAAATTAATCAATGGCTGTCTGTTGTTTTTATGTAATTTCTGTAACAATGAGTATATTCCTGATGACCGGAGTGGTGTTGCAATTAATACGGCACACTGCTGGAATTTGGTAGATGTCAGTTTGATAATGGGGATAAATCTGACGATATTAATAAAGTAGAGAGAAGAAGAGAAAAAAGAATCTGGCCAGACAAGACCAGTATGGCGAAAGTAAAAGGGAATTCAAAGGTCTTTGTTGATTAGATTAGCAATAAATAGGTTACTTGAGGGGTGGTGGAGCTGATTGGTGACCAAAATGTAGATCACTTGGTGGAGGCAAAAACATGGTTGAAGTATTAAATTAGTTTTTATTCTTTAGCGAAGTGTGGGCACTGATGGCTAGGTCAGCATTTTTATTGCTCATCCCGAATTGTCCCTGAGAAGCTGGTGATGAGCTGCCTTCTGGAATTCTACAGTTCATGTGGTGTAGGCACATCTGCAGTGCTATTGGGGAGGGAGTTCCAGGATTTTAGCCCAGCGGTAGTGAAGAAACGACGATATAGTTCCAAGTCAGGACGGTAGCTTGGAGGCACGCTTTCAGGTGATGGTGTTCCCATGTGTTTGCTGCCTTTGTCGTTCTGGGTGTTCAGAGGCCACAGGTTTGGAAGGTGCTGTTGAAGGAGCCTTGGTGATTTACTGTAATGCAATCTTGTAGATGGCACACTGCTGCCACTGTGCATCTGTGGTGGGGAAAGTGGATATTGAAAATGGTGAAATGGGGTGCCAATCAAGTGTACTGCTTTGTCCTGGATGGTATTGAGTTTTGGGTGTTGTTGGAGCTGCACTTATCCAGGCAAGTGGAGACTACTACATCATATGAAGACATCAGAGTAATGCGTGTATGCTCTGCTCAAAGCTAAAGTGGACTTAAGACTGGATCACATGACACATTTCCCTTCTAGTGATGTTTCTATTTCGTAAAGGCATATAACGACAGCCATGGCTTCTGCTGAGGTACGCTCAGGCCTCCCGTTGGAGCTCATGCATCCAACTCACTCATGCTCACGTTTCAGGCTCTCCCCCACTGATCCCTGCTCAGGTCTCCGCTCTGACCTGCCAGCTTCTTGCTCTCCCAATCGAGACAGTGGAAGGCAAACTATGAATAAATGGAAGGTGGGGAGAGGGGAAAAGGGGCCTTGGTGCAGATGAAAACACTTACTTGAGGATTTTGGAGAAAAGTGTTGGGACATTGGAATACTTGGTTAAAAACCCAGGCAGTTGTGTACAAACCGGGGCATCTGGTCACTTTACATGAGTTCTAAAGTTTCTCACTATCATAGAACATAGAACAGTACAGCACAGAACAGGCCCTTCGGCCCTCGATGTTGTGCCGAGCAATGATCACCCTACTCAAATCCACGTATCCACCCTATACCCGTAATCCAACAACCCCCCCCCCCCCCCTCCCCTAACCTTACTTTTTAGGACACTACGGGCAATTTATCATGGCCAATCCACCTAACCCGCACATCTTTGGACTGTGGGAGGAAACCGGAGCACCCGGAGGAAACCCACGCACACACAGGGAGGACGTGCAGACGTTGTGCAGTTGTGCAGAACGGTATAAAATACCTTTTGGAAGTCCATGCACACCATATCAACAGCATTGCCCTCATCAACCCTCTTTCTTAACTGTTCAGAAAACTCCAAGTTAGTTAAACTCAATTTTCCCTGAACAAATCCTTGCTGGCTTTCCTGAATTAGTCTACATTTGTCTAAGTGACTCTTTATTTTGTCCAAGCAATGTAATTGTAGATTTTGTGTTCCTTAAGGCTAGCAAAATCGATTCTGTCCTTGATCCCTCTGAGGTATCCTGTCTCTCCATCACTGCAATGCTCTTCTTTTTCCATACCATTCTTTCTCCTTTTCTTCCTTTCCTTTCATTCTGCAACACCTTGCATTCAGGAACCTCATTGCCAGCAAAACTAAAGAGCTGATCATTGACTTCTGGAAGCAAAGGACTGTACACACCTCTGTCTGCATCAACGGAGCCGAGGTGGAGATGGTTAACAGCTTCAAATTCCTAGGAGTTCACATCACGAAACCTCTGTCCTGGTCCACCCACGTCGACGCTACCACCAAGAAAGCACAACAGCGCCTATCCCTCTCAGGAAACTAATGAAATTCGGCATGTTCACACTGACTCTTGTCAACTTTTACAGATGCACCATAGAAAGCATTCTATCTGGCTGCATCACAGTCTGGTATGACAACTACTCGGCTCAAGACCGCAAGAAACTACAGCGTTGTGAAGACAGCCCAGTCCATCACATGAACCTGCCTCCCATCCATTGACTCCATCTACACCTCCTGCTGCCTGGGGAAAGCGGGCAGCATAATCAAAGACCCCTCCCACCCAGCTCACTCACTCTTCCAACTTCTTCCATCGGGCAGATGATACAAAAGTCTGAGAACATGCACAAACAGATTCAAAGACAGCTTCTTCCCCGCTGTTACTAGACTCCTAAACGACCCTCTTTTGGACTGACCTAATTAATATTACACTCCTGTATGATTCACCCGGTGCCGAGGTCTATGTATTTACATTGTGGACCTTGTGTTGCCCTTTTATGTATTTTATTTTTGTTTTATTTTCTTTTTGTGTACTAAATGATTTGTTTGAGCTGCTTGCAGAAAATATTTTTCACTGTACCTCGGCACACGTGAAAATAAACAAATCCAAATATTTCCGACTTGTACCTCGTAGATGGTGGACAGGCTTTGGGAAGTCAGGTGATTTATTCTCAGAATTCCTAGCCCTTAACCTGCTCTTGTCGTCCAGTATTTACATGACTGGATGGCTGGTCCAGTTAAGTTTCTGGTCAGTGGTAATCCCTAGGATGTTTATAGTGGGGGATTCAGCGATGGGGAGATGGTTAGATTCTCTTTTGTTCGGATGGTCATTGTGTTGCGTAATTGTTACTTGCCAGTTATCAGCCCAAACCTGACTATTCCCCAGGTCTTGCTGAATATGAACATGGATTGTTTTAGTATGTGAGGAGCTGTGTATGACATTGAATGTGCAATCATCAATGAACATCCCCACTTCTGAGCTATGATAGAGGGAATGCCATTGATACAGCAGCTGCAGATGGTTTGGTCAACAACATTACCCTGAGGAACTCCTACAGTGATACCCTGGGACTGAGATGACTCACCTCCAACAACCACAGTCATCCTCCTTTGTACTAGATATAACTCCAACCTATGACGAGTTTCCCCTGATTCTCGTTGACTCCATGTGGCCTTGATGTCAAGGGCAGTCACTCTCACCTCACCTCTTGATTTCATCTTGATTTCATCTCCTTTGCCTATGTTTGGACTAAGGCTTTAATGAAGTTAACAGCTGAGAGCATACAGTTAGCTTAAATTGTTATAGATAATTGCTACAGGGACGTGGTTACACCCAAGGTACAGGAAGATAGATGGGTGACCGCCAGGCGGGGTAGGCGGACAGTTCACAGGTCCTCTATGGCTTTGAGGGCAGCACGGTAGCATGGTGGTTAGCATAAATGCTTCACAGCTCCAGGGTCCCAGGTTCGATTCCCGGCTGGGTCACTGTCTGTGCGGAGTCTGCACGTCCTCCCCGTGTGTGCGTGGGTTTCCTCTGGGTGCTCCGGTTTCCTCCCACAGTCCAAAGATGTGCGGGTTAGGTGGATTGGCTATGCTAAATTGCCCTTAGTGTCCTAAAAAATAAGGTTAATGGGGGGGTGGGGGGTTGTTCGGTTACTGGTATAGGGTGGATACATTGACTTGAGTAGGGTGATCATTGCTCGGCACAACATCGAGGGCCGAAGGGCCTGTTCTGTGCTGTGCTGTTCTATGTTCCATGGCTGTCTCCTTATCTACAAGTATGCATTTTGGATACTGATGTGGGGGAAGGCCCATCAGGGGACAGCAGAGGTCAGAGTGAAGGTGCCACCTTAATCCTGCTGCACAGGCTACAAAGCGTAGCCAATTAATAGTGGTAGCGGATTCAAGTCAGGGGCACAGATAGGCACTTCTGTGGCCACGAAAGGGACTCTAGGATGCTAGTTTGCCTCCCTGGTGCCAGGGTCTGGATGTCTGAGTGGGTACAAAGCAACCCAAAATGGGAGGGAAATCAGAGTTACTTGTCCACATTTGCACAAATGACATAGGTCGAAAGAGTAGCGAGGTCCTGCACTGGCAATTTCGCGAGTTAGGTAGAAGATTATAAAGCAGGACCTCTAGGGTAGTAATCTCATGATTACTCCCCATGCAACGTGCTAGCAAAGCTAGCAAATGTATTTTGTGCAGCTGAACACGTGGCTAAAGAACTAGTGCAGGAGGAAGGGCTTCAGTGTTTTTGATCATTAGGAGGTCTTCCAGGGAAAGTGGAGCCTCTACAAGAAGGACGGGTTACACCTGAACTGAGGGGCACCAATATCCTGGTTTGCGAGTATGGTTCAGGTGGGTTTAAACTAATGTGGTAGGGGGGTGGAAATCAGAACAGTAAGGCAGCAGGTGTAGAGACTGGGAATGAGCATGGTACCAGGGCCAGGCAGGCTAAGAGGAAGGGCAGGCTGGGGGAGGTCGAACTCAGTGGGCCTGGAGGTCTGGAGTGTATCTGCTTCAGTGCACGGAGTATAACAGGTAAGGCAGATGAACTTAGAGCCTTGATTCATGAGTGGAACTTGGATGTGGTCGATGATAATGGAGACTTGGTTGAAAAAGGGACAGCTAAATATTCCAGGATATAGTTGTTTTAGGTGAGACGGAGGAAGGTAAGAGAGGTTGGGGGAGTTGCAATACTGGTTAGAGAACATATTAGAGCGGTACAGAGGGAGGACACCTTGGAGGAATCAAGTAACGGGGCACTATGGGTAGAATTCAGAAACAAGAAGATGTCAGTCCCCATGACGGTGGTGCACTACAGCCTCCCAACAGCCCATAGGAAGCTGAAGAACAGCTTTGTAAGCAGATTCTGGATAGATGTAGAAATAATAGGGTTGTTGGAGTGGGAGACTAATTTTCCTCATATTGACTGGAAAATAAGAATAATAATTTATTGTCACAAGTATGAAGTTACTGTGAAAAGCCCGTAGTCTCCACATTCCGGCGCCTCTTCGGGGAAGCTGGTATGGGAGTTGAACCCGCGCTGCTGGCTTTGTTCTGCATTACAAATTTGCTGTCTCATCCACTGAGCTAAGCCAGCTCTAAAATCCCTTAGGGCGAGGGGTCTGGATGGTGAGCAGTTTGTTAAATGTGTCCAGGAAGGTGTTTTGGAATAATATGTGAATAGTCCGACTAGAGAGGGGGCTATACTGGAACTAGTACTAGAGAACGAGCCCGGCCAGGTCATAAAAGTTGCAGTGCGGGAACATGTGGCGAACAGTGACCACAATTCCATACGCTTTTGGATACTCATGGAAAGGATGAGTGTTGTCCTACGGTTAAGGTGCTAAAATGGGGGAAGACCTAATCTGCAACCAGATTCGGCAGGATTTGGAGGCTGTTGTTTGGGAGAGGCTGTTTGAGGGTAAATCCACATTTGGCATGTGAGAATCTTTTAAGGAGCAGTTGATGGGCGTGTAGGACAGGCATGTGCCGAGAAAAGGAAAGGCAGGATTCGAGAATCATGGATGACATGGGAAATTGTGAGTAGTCAAAGGGAGAAAGGATGCATATGTGAGGTCTAGGCAACTAAAAACAGATGAAACACTTGAAGAATACAAGGAAAGTAGAAAAGAGCTCGAGCAGGGAGTTGGAGAGCAAAAAGGGATCATGAAATGTCCTTGGCAGACAGGATTAAGGAGAGTCCCAAGGCAATTTATACTAGTATTAGGAACAAGAGGGTTAGGAACAAGACGGTAGCTAGAGAAAAGAGTTGGTCCACTCGCTGACAAAGGAGGGAAATTTTGTGTCGAACCAAACGAAGTAGGTGACATCCTTTTTTAAAAAATTTAGAATATCCAATTCATTTTTTCCAATTAAGGGGCAATTTATTGTGGCCAATCCAGCTACCCGCGCATTTTTTTTTGTGTTGTGGGGGCAAAACCCAGGCAAACATGAGGAGGATGTGCAAACTCCACATGGACAGTGACCCAGAGCCGGGATCGTACCTGGGACCCTTGGCATTGTGAGGCAACAGTGATAACCACTGTGCCACCGTACTGCCCTAAGAAGGGTAGCAAGGATAATCCGTGTAATTGTAAGACATTGAGCTTGATGTCAGTGATAGTGAAATTGTTGGAAAAGATTCTCAGAGATAGGATCTATGCATATTTGGAAGTGAATGGTCTTATTTGTGACAGACAGCGTGGTTTTGTACAGGGGAGGTCATGCCTCACTAATTTAATTGAGTTTTTCGAGGATGTGACAAAAATGATTGATGAGGGAATGGCTGTGGATGTTGTCCACATGGACTTTAGTAAAGCATTGACAAGGTCCCTCATGGCATGTTGGTGCAAAAGATTAAATCATATGGGGTCAGGGATGAACTACCTGGATGGATTCAGAACTGGCTTGACGATTGAAGAGGGTAGCAGTTGAAGGGTATTTTTCTGAATGGATATTGGTGTTCCGCAGGGATCTGCTCTGGAACCTCTGCTCTTTGTAATATATATGAATGACTTGGAAGAATATGTAGCTGGTCTGATTAGCAAGTTAGCGGATGATACTAAGATTACAGGAGTTGCGAATATTGATGAAGATTGTCAGAGAATACAGCAGGATCCAGATGGGCTGCAAAATTGGGCGGAGAAATGGCAGATGGAATTGAACCTGGACAAATCTGAGGTGCTTCATTTTATTGATTGAATTTAGGTTGGAGTTGTAAAATAAATGGCAGAAACATCAGGAGCATTGAGACATAGTGAGATCTGGACACGCAAGTCAACAGATCCTTAACAGTGGCAGGACAGGTGGAAATGGTGGTAAAGAAAGCATAGGCATGCTTGTCTTCGTCGGATGGGATATCGAGTATAAAAGTTTGCACATTATGCTACATACATATATGTAGAACATTGGTTAGACCACATTTGGAATAGTTTGTCCAATTCTGGTCACCGCACTACCAGAAGGGTGTGGAGGCTTTGGAAAGAGCACAGAAAAGGATTACCAGGTGTTGCCTGGTATGGAGGGTATAGGCTAAGAGGAGAAATTGAATAAACTGGGATTATTCTCCCGAAAGATTCTGAGGCTGAGGGGCGATCTAATTGAAGTTTATAAAATTATTAGGGGTACAGATAGGGTGAACAGGGCGGAAATGACAATTACAAGGGGGCACAGGTTCAAGGTGAGGGAGGATAGGTTCAGTGGAGATGTGCGGGGGAAGTTTTGTTTTTACACAGGGTGGTGGTGGCCTGGAATGCAAAGCCAAGTGAGGTGGTTGGGGCAGATACGTTAGCGACCTTTACGACTTATCTGGATAGACAAATAAACAGACTGGGTATGAAAGGATACAGGCAAGTGATCGGCACAGGCTTGGAGGGCCGAAGAGCCTGTTCCTGTGCTGTATTATTCTTTGTTCTTTGAGTGGCCCTGGCAAAACCCAAACTTGAGTGTCAGCAAGCATATTATTGCTGAATAAGTGCTGCCTGATAGCACTGTCGTCGACCCCTTCCATCAGTTTGGTGATGATCCGAAGAGTAGTATGGGGAGGGTTGGATTTGTCCTGCATTATGTGGATAGGACATACCTGGGCAATTTTATACATTGACAGGTAAGTGCCAGTGCTGGAGCTATACTGGGACAGGACTAGCTCTGGAGTACAAATCTTCAGTGCGAATGCTGCAATGTTGTCAGGCCCTACAGCCTTTGCAATTCACGTGAGTGAATCAAAGTGGCTGAAGACTGGCACCTGTAATGCTGCGGACCTTGGGAGGAGGCTGTGATGGATCTCCCACTGAGCACTTCTAGTTGAAGATTGATGCAAATGCCTTATTTTTTGCACTAATGTGCTGGGCTCTCCCCTCATGGAGGATGGAAATATTTACCTTGTCTCCTCTTCCTGTTCTTTAATTGTCCATTCAAGACTTGATCTGACAGGATCACGGAGTTTGATGTGAGATCTTTAGCCCCGTCAGTTGCATGCTGCTTTCATTGTTTGGCATGCAATTTGTCCTGTGGTTGTAGCTTCAATAGATTGAGACCTCATTTTTCGGTATGCCTGGTGCTGCTCCTGGCCTGTCCTCCTGCATTGATCGTTGAGCCAAGATTGATCCCCAAGCTTGATTGTACTGGTAGAATGGGGGATATGCTGAGCCATGAGATTACAGATTGTGGCTGCATATAATCTCCTGGTGCTGATAGCCTCAATGCCTCATTGATGCCTAATTTTAAGTTGCCAGATCTGTTTCGAATCGATCCCATTTACAATACAATGCAATGGAGGGTATCCTCAATGTGGAGTTGGCATACCATCTCCATAAGGACTTTGCAGTGGTCACTCCTACCAATACTGTTGTGAACAGATGCAACTGCAGCAGGTAGATTAGTGAGGTTGAGGTAAAGTAGGGGTTTTCCTCTTGTTGGTTTTCTCATCACCGTCTGTAGATCCAGTCTAGCAGCTATTTCATTTACAACTTAGCCAGCTCACTAAGTAGTGATGCTACTGAGTCATTCTTGCTGATGGACATTAACTGCTGAGTCATTCTTGGTGATGGAAATTAAAGTCCCCACCTACATACTGTGCACTAACCACTCTTGGTGTTTACTCCAAGTGGTGTTCAACACAGAGAGGGAAGGTAGTTGATAACCAGCAGGAGGTTTCCGTGGCCATGTTTGACCTGATGCCGTGGGAGTTCATGGGTCCTGAGTCAATGTCGATAACTCCATCCCAGTTTTCTACCTGCCACCTCTGGTGAGTCTGTCTTGTTGATTGGACAAGATGGGTGGCGATGGTGGCCTCTGGGACTGTAGTCTGTGGAACAGTCCTATTTTTGGCACAAGCCCCTAGATGTTTGCAAGGAGGATTCTGAAGGGTTGATAGGGATGGGTTTTCCAATTTTGTTTTGGTGCCTAGGTTGCCATTACAGAGGGCATTTTGGAGTCAACCACATGGCTGTGGGTCTGGAGTCACATGTAGGCCAGATTAGGTAGGGTAGCAGATTTCCTTCCCTCACGGACATTCGTGAGCTAGATGGGTGTTTGCAACAATCGTCAATGGTTTCACGGTCACTATTTTAAAATCTAGATTATTTAACTGAATTTAAGCTCCACCAGCTGCTGTCTCCAGATATAAGCCTGGGCCTCTGGATTACCACTACCCCACCGCCGCCCCATACTTGCATTAATGTGTACTAAGGAAGAGGACAGTGCCAAAGTTACTGTATTCAAGAGGTTGTAAAATACTGGATAAGATAAAAGCAGATAGAGTAGGTACTAGAATGGCTGGGGGTACCCAATCAGAATGTGGTACCCTGTTAATTGCTGAAAAAAGTTCAGACAGAAATTATAATGGTTCTGGCTACAACCTTCCGAATTCCTTTTGGATAGACGAATGATGCCAGCTGACTAGGGAACTTCAAATATTGCACCCCTATTCAACAAAGGGGAGGAGGATAAACCTGGCAATTTAAGGCCTGTATGTTGAATACCTATGGTGGAGACGTTTTTTGAAACTGTACTCTGAGAAAATATTAACCCTCCACATAAACAAGACTGGACAAATAAGAAATTTGTCATGGCAAATTGTGTTTGATTTGAGCTTTTGATTAGGTAACCGTGAATGTGGATGAAGACTATGCCTTGATCAGCCCTGCTGCCTCTGTCCCAACCCATCCTACTGAAAGTTCTGCTCATCTATTTTCACTGTGCTCCTGATTTCCCCCGTAATTCAAATTTAAAATTTAAAACTGATTCGTGACATAGTTTAGCCTCTATCTCTGTAACCGTTTCTAACCCTACACCTCCTTTCCTCCCACTCCACTCTGGAATTCTGTGTACCTATGGCTCAGGCCTTATACACCCTTCTCTTTGACTGTCATTGGACATGCTTTCAGTTGCCTTAAGTTCTGTGAAGTAAAATTCCATCTCAGAACCATGCCTCTTCGTAAAATCCACATTTTGGATCAATCATCCCCTTCCTTGAGATCTTTGGTTTGGGTTGATTCTTTACAATCTAAATTTGGCTCTATGAATATAAAGCAAAATATTATGGATGGTTGAAATCTGAAATAAAAACTGAAAATGTTTGAAAGATTCAGGCAGAGAGAAACTGAGTTAAGACTTTCAGTCCATATTACTTTCCTTTTAAGCCATACGGACTCAAAACATTAACTCTGTTTCTCGTTCCACAGATGCAGCCAGACCGTATATGGCTGTGTGAAGATTGAAATGTTTTTCTATGATGAAGGCCCTATGTAAGATGCAAATTTGAATTTGGTTAAGCAAGAATTAGTTGTATAATTTTTAGAATTTATAGTACATTATAGTTTTGATAGGCAAAAATACAATATGTGAAAAACAACAACTCGCTTTTACTTTTTTTCAGGTACCGTACAAATCTAACCGCTTTGAAGTCTTTGGATTCAAGTAAAAATGTAAGATTGCACTAACGGAAATGCCATTTTGAGCTGCAACATTGAATGTTGGAGTATTGGACTTGTAATCTAACAATGTGGTTCATTTAATTTAATTTTTAAATGTAAGTTTTTTTCTTCTTTTGATTGTCCAATTGTCATTGAGGCATAAATTTTAAATGTTGCGACCAATTTAGGTTACCAGGTTTCTTGGATGCGGTCAAATGTAGAAAATGTTGCAATTATTATGAAATCTCTGTTCACTGGTAGGTTTCTGGTAAAGTTGGTTTCTCAAATTGGGCGACGTGTTTATTCCAAAAGAAAGAGAAGGAAAGAAACCCCTCAGCTTGCTTCCTTTTTTTGAAGACTTTCTTAACACCACCTGTGTCATTTGCAATCTCTTTTGTGACTGGCAGCCTTGCCTTGAAATACTTCACCCATTGTGTATTTCCAAGAGGTTTTCAGCATGTTTGTTTCTGGCAGCCATTATTTCAATATCCAGTAGTTTGCAGATTTAATTTTTCCTCAGTTAAATATTTTGATATGTCTCTGAATTATACGAAATGTCTCTCTTGAGGGTGATTTGTTGGTTTCTAACCTCTACCTTGGAATGTGGCCGTACATTTTTAAGTAGTTTGTGCAAAAGGTCCAGTCAGTTGAAAGCTGAAAAATCTTATTTTCGTAATCGCAGTCCTACCAAGATGGAGGAGGGGAATTGGAGGAGGATGATGTGATCAACCATGTCAGGCTGAGGAAGGATAGTTCACAGTCACATAGTAATTTAGGACTTCAATTGGGGCCATTTCAGTGCTATGGCAGGGAGTGCAACCTGACTGGGGCTTAGATGTTCAAGATTTTTGGAGAAGAAAGGGAAGGTGAAATGGGCAGTAGTTTGCAGACAGATCAGAGGATTTTTATTTAGATTTAGTTGATGGCAGATTTTAAGTACTTAAACTGTTGACACTTTTAGCTAAAATGGGAGCCAAGAAGGGAAGTTGGGTGAATCCAGCAGCTTGGTGGGGGAAAAAAAGGTTACGGGAGCAGAGTTGTCTTGAAGGCAAAATGAGTGAGATGATGGGAAAGAAACTACAGATATGTGAGGCTAGGGCCAGGGGACACCTTTAGGAGAACAAAAGAAAAATATTGTGGATGCTGGAGATCTGAAATTTTAAGAAGTGCTGGAAAAACTAGATCTAGTAGCATCTGTGCAGAGAGAAGCTGACAGTTTTGAGTCCTATATGACTCTTTAAAACCGTTCTGAAGAAGTCACATTGGACTTGAAACGTTAACTCTGTTCCTCTCCACAAATGCTTCCAGACCTGCTGAGTTTTTCCAGAACCTTTAGGAGAATTTGGGTTTGGTAGACCAATGGAAAGAAGTGGCAGAGGCTGATGAATCGATGGTCTCCACTTTAGAGACAAAGAAGTCCATCAGCTCCTAACGCTTCTTTTTGGAAGTGAGGGTAGAAGGACAGTGAAGAGAGTTTTTAAAATATAGTTTGCAGTGGAGAAGTTATGTTTTATCTGTATTCCAGGATGATCCTGGAATAGTGTATGGTAATTTTTGTGTAAAAGATGAGTTGAAAGACTACTTGAGAGAACATTTCAGTTATACCTAATCTTATCTTTCCTTAATGACGCACATTTCCAAACAGAATTTCTGCTTAGCAGTCTGAAGAAAAATCTTTGGCTGAGTTACTTCTTTCTTCAAATCTCAAATTATAATGCTTCTACTCCCATGTAACTGAGACTTTTTTTTTCAAAAATATTTTATTGAAGCATTTGTAATTTTCAGTTTAAAACATTAACATTTCTTAAAAGAAAAACCCGCGTGGGCCGACGCACGCAAAAAACCTAAAAAACAATGTCCCCTACTGCGCATGCCCTATTCCCTAATTACCTGTATACTGAGTTCCCTGTCCTTACCTAACACTGCCATGCCTCCTATTTTCGTTTCTCCCCCTCCCCATCCTTACTCCTGACGTTCAATTTTCTTTGAAGAAGTCGATGAACGGCTGCCATCTCTGGGCGAATCCCTGAGTTGATCCTCTCAAGGTGAACTTGATTTTTTCCAGGCTGAGAAACCCTGCCATGTTGCTGACCCACACACCTGACTTCGGGAGCCCCGAGTCCTTCCATCCCAGTAAATTCTGTCTCCGGGCCACCAGGGAGAAGAAGGCCAGGACATCGGTCTCCCTCCCCATTGGCCCCCGGATCATCCGATACCCCAAATATTACCAGTTCTGGACTTGGGGTTATCCTCCCTTCCAGGACTTCTAACATAATATACGCAAATTCCTGCCAGAATCCCCTCAACTTCGGACATGCCCAGAACATATGCACATGGGTAGCTGGGCTACCCCCACACCGCCCACATCTATCCTCCACCTTCTCAATGAACCTGCTCATCCGGGCTACCGTCATGTGGGCCCTGTGGACCACTTTAAACTGGATCAGGCTAAGTCTGGCACTCGACGAAGATGAAGTGACCCTCTTCAAGGCTTTTTCCCACTTTTCCATTTCCAACTCTCTTCCCAGCTCCTCTTCCCACTTCAGCTTCACCTCCCTGATCGGGGCCCCCTCCCATTCCATCAACTCCTTGTGTATCTCCGAAATCTTCCCCTCCAACCCAGTTTCTGACATCACTTTACCCTGTAGTCCCCTCAGGGGGAGGCTTGGAACATGCCTCCGGACAAAGTCCCGGACCTGAAGATATCGAAACCCATTCCCGCCTGGTAGCTCAATCACCTCCTGTAGTGCCTTCAAGGTCGGATAGCCCTCCTGGATAAATAGATCCCCAAATCTCTAGATCCCTGCCTGCTGCCACCTCCTGAAGCCCCCATCCAGCCTCCCCGGGACAAACCGGTGATTGTTACAAATCGGAGACCACACCGACAACCCCTCCAATTCCATGAGCTGCCTCCATTGCCTCCACACCCTTAGAGCTGCCACCACAGGGCTTGTACAGTACTGAGCAGGCGAGAACGGCAAGGGCGCCGTTAGTAAAGCCTCCAAACTCGTACCCTCGCAGGATGCAGCTTCCACTCGCTCCCAGGCCGACCCCTCCCCCACTATCCACATCCTGACCATCGATATGTTGGCCACCCAGTAATAATTAATAAAGCTCAGGAAGGCCAGACCCCCTCTCCGTGACCCCGCTCCAGGAGTGCCCTCTTTCCCCACCCACACAAAACCTGTAATCGCCACATTTAATTTTCTTAAAAAAAGCCTTTGGGCCAAAAATTGGACGGCATTGAAAAAAGAAAAGCAGTCTTGGGAGGACTTCACCGTCTGGACCCTTCCCTCTTCAGCGGGAGAATGTCCCATCTGTGGAAGTCCCTTTTCATTATGTCGACCGCTTTGCCCAGATTTTACTTGTGGAGCTGCCCCCGCTCTTTAGCCACTTGAATCCCTAAATATCCAAAACTCCCCGCCACCACTTTAAAAGGTAACTCCCTCAGACTCCTTTCCTGTCCCGTGCCTGGATCACAAACATCTCACTCCTTCCCATATTCAGCTTGTAGCCTGAAAATTGCCCAAATTCTTCCAGTGCCTCCATGATTTGGTCATTCCCCCCCCCCTCCCAAAACCGGGTCTATAACATAACATATAGAGCAGCAAGTCATCCATATAGAGAGAAACCCTGTCTTCCAACTCCTCTCACTAATCCCCGCCATGCACTCTATGTTCTAAGGGACATTGCTAAAGGCTCTATGGCCAGGGCAAACAGTAATGGGGAGAGCGGGCATCCCTGCCTTGTCCCTCTCCCGAGATTAAAATATTCTGACCGGGTTCAGTTGGTTCTCACATTTGCCACCGGGGCCTGATATAACAGCTGGACCCAGTCCACAAATCCCTGCCCAAACCCAAACATGCCGAAAGTATCCCATAGGTATGACTACTCCATCCGGTCGAAAGCCTTCTCCATATCCATTGTTACTGCCACCTCAGCCTCACGCCCTTCAGGTGGCATTATTGTAACATTAAGAAGCCGTCTAATATTGGACGTCAGGTCCAGCAAGGGGCAGCAGAGCAGAGCTTCTGATTGGCTGTTCCGGGGAGATTTGCATACGTGCAGTGCGGTCAGCATAAGTTGAAGGTGGTTTGTGAAGGGGCTGTTCTCGAGTGACAGCTTTACCCGAAATACTACTCACGTAGTGTCTCCCACCCATCCTCCTCCTCTAACCAAAAAAAAGTTCTGTCTGTTGGATTGCTAAACTAACAAGTTTTTTATTTTTATTTTTCAGTAGTTGGGAAGTTAGTTCAGTGGGAATGGAGGCTAGGGCAGTTGAATGTTCCTCCTGCAGAATGTGGGAGGAAAGGGTCACCTCTAGTGTCCCTTCTGACTACATCTGCGGGAAGTGCACCCAACTCCAGCTCCTCGAGAGCCGCGTTAGGGAGCTGGAGCTGGATGAACTTCGGATCATTCGGGAGGCGGAGGAGGTTATTGAGAGGAGTTATAGGGAGGTAGTCACACCTCAGGTAAAAGAAGAAGGTAGATGGGTTACCGTCAGGGGAGGGAGAGGGAACCGGCAGGCAGTGCAGGGATCCCCTGTGGTCGTTCCCCTCTATAACAAGTATACCGTTTTGGATACTGTTGCGGGGGACGACTTACCAGGGGTAAGCTATAGGGCACAGGTCTCTGGCACAGAGTCTGTCCCTGTTGCTCAGAAGGGAAGGGAGAAGAGGAACAGAGCACTTGTCATTGGGGACTCCATAGTTAGAGGAACAGACAGGAGGTTCTGTGGGAACGAAAGAGACTCACGGTTGGTGTGTTGCCTCCCAGGTGCCAGGGTTCGTGATGTCTCTGATCGTGTTTTTGGGATCCTTAAGGGGGAGGCGGAGCAGCCCCAAGTCGTGGTCCACATAGGTACCAACGACATAGGTAGGAAGAGAGATGGGGATTTGAGACAGAAATTCAGGGAGCTAGGGTGGAAGCTGAGAGCTAGAACAAACAGAGTTGTTATCTCTGGGTTGTTACCCGTGCCACGTGCTAGTGAAGTGAGAAATAAGGAGAGAGAGGAGTTGAACACGTGGCTACAGGAATGGTGCAGGAGGGAGGGTTTTGGTTTCCTGGATAATTGGGGCTCATTCTGGGGTAGGTGGGACCTCTACAAACAGGATGGACTTCACCTGAACCAGAGGGGTACCAATATCCTGGGGGAGAGATTTGCTAGTGCTCTTCGGGGGGGTTTAAACTAATTCAGCAGGGGGATGGGAACCTAAATTGTAGTCCCAGTGTACAGGATGTTGAGAGTAGTGAGGTCAGGGATAGGGTTAAAAGTTCGAAAGAGGGCACCGGCAAGCAGGACGCTGGTTTGAAGTGTGTCTACTTCAACGCCAGGAGCATCCGGAATAAGGTGGGTGAGCTTGCAGCATGGGTTGGTACCTGGGATCTCGATGTTGTGGCGATTTCGGAGACATGGGTAGAGCAGGGACAGGAATGGATGTTGCAGGTTCCAGGATTTAGATGTTTCTGTAAGAACAGAGAAGGGGCAAAAGACGGGGGAGGTGTGGCGCTGCTAGTCAAGGACAGTATTACGGTGGCGGAAAGGATGCTAGATGGGGACTCTTCTTCCGAGGTAGTATGGGCTGAGGTTAGAAACAGGAAAGGAGAGGTCACCCTGTTGGGAGTTTTCTATAGGCCACCTAATAGTTCTAGGGATGTAGAGGAAAGGATGGCGAAGATGATTCTGGAAAAGAGCGAAAGTAACAGGGTAGTTGTTATGGGAGACTTTAACTTTCCAAATATTGACTGGAAAAGATATAGTTCAAGTACATTAGATGGGTCGTTCTTTGTACAATGTGTGCAGGAGGGTTTCCTGACACAATATGTTGACAGGCCAACAAGAGGCGAGGCCACATTGGATTTGGTTTTGGGTAATGAACCAGGCCAGGTATTAGATCTGGAGGTAGGTGAGCACTTTGGAAACAGTGACCACAATTCGGTGACCTTTACGTTAGTGATGGAAAGGGATAAGTATACCCCGCAGGGCAAGAGTTATAGCTGGGGGAAGGGCAATTATGATGCCATTAGACATGACTTAGGATGTGTAGGTTGGAGAAGTAGGCTGCAAGGGTTGGGCACACTGGATATGTGGAGCTTGTTCAAGGAACAGCTATTGCATGTTCTTGATAAGTACGTACCAGTCAGGCAGGGAGGAAGGGGTTGAGCGAGGGAACCGTGGTTTACCAAAGAAGTGGAATCTCTTGTTAAGAGGAAGAAGGAGGCCTATGTGAAGATGAGGCGTGAAGTTTCAGTTGGGGTGCTTGATAGTTACAAGGAAGCGAGGAAGGATCTAAAGAGAGAGCTGAGACGAGCAAGGAGGGGACATGAGAAGTCTTTGGCAGGTAGGATCAAGGAAAACTCAAAAGCTTTCTATAGGTATGTCAGGAATAAAAGAATGACTAGGGTAAGAGTAGGGCCAGTCAAGGACAGTGGTGGGAAGTTGTGTGTGGAGGCTGAGGAGATAAGCGAGATACTAAATGAATACTTTTCGTCAGTATTCACTCAAGAAAAAGATAATATTGTGGAGGAGAATGCTGAGACCCAGGCTATTAGAATAGATGGCATTGAGGTGCGTAGGGAAGAAGTGTTGGCAATTCTGGACAAGGTGAAAATAGATAAGTCCCCGGGGCCTGATGGGATTTATCCTAGGATTCTCTGGGAAGCCAGGGAAGAGATTGCTGAGCCTTTGGCTTTGATTTTTAGGTCATTATTGGCTACAGGAATAGTGCCAGAGGACTGGAGGATAGCAAATGTGGTCCCTTTGTTCAAGAAGGGGAGTAGAGATAACCCCGGTAACTATAGGCCGGTGAGCCTAACGTCTGTGGTGGGTAAAGTCTTGGAGAGGATTATAAAAGATACGATTTATAATCATCTAGATAGGAATAATATGATTAGGGATAGTCAGCATGGTTTTGTGAAGGGTAGGTCATGCCTCACAAACCTTATCGAGTTCTTTGAGAAGGTGACTGAACAGGTAGACGAGGGTAGAGCAGTTGATGTGGTGTATATGGATTTCAGTAAAGCGTTTGATAAGGTTCCCCACGGTCGGCTATTGCAGAAAATACGGAGGCTGGGGATTGAGGGTGATTTAGAGGTGTGGATCAGAAATTGGCTAGTTGAAAGAAGACAGAGAGTGGTAGTTGATGGGAAATGTTCAGAATGGAGTTCAGTTACGAGTGGCGTACCACAAGGATCTGTTCTGGGGCCGTTGCTGTTTGTCATTTTTATAAATGACCTAGAGGAGGGCGCAGAAGGATGGGTGAGTAAATTTGCAGACGACACTAAAGTCGGTGGAGTTGTAGACAGTGCGGAAGGATGTTGCAGGTTACAGAGGGACATAGATAAGCTGCAGAGCTGGGCTGAGAGGTGGCAAATGGAGTTTAATGTGGAGAAGTGTGAGGTGATTCACTTTGGAAAGAATAACAGGAATGCGGAATATTTGGCTAATGGTAAAATTCTTGGTAGTGTGAATGAGCAGAGGGATCTCGGTGTCCATGTACATAGATCCCTGAAAGTTGCCACCCAGGTTGATAGGGTTGTGAAGAAGGCCTATGGGGTGTTGGCCTTTATTGGTAGAGGGATTGAGTTCCGGAGCCATGAGGTCATGTTGCAGTTATACAAAACTCTAGTACGGCCGCATTTGGAGTATTGCGTACAGTTCTGGTCGCCTCATTACAGGAAGGACGTGGAAGCTTTGGAACGGGTGCAGAGGAGATTTACCAGGATGTTGCCTGGTATGGAGGGAAAATCTTATGAGGAAAGGCTGATGGACTTGAGGTTGTTTTCGTTAGAGAGAAGAAGGTTAAGAGGTGACTTAATAGAGGCATACAAAATGATCAGAGGGTTAGATAGGGTGGACAGCGAGAGCCTTCTCCCGCGGATGGAGGTGGCTAGCACGAGGGGACATAGCCTTAAATTGAGGGGTAATAGATATAGGACAGAGGTCAGAGGTGGGTTTTTTACGCAAAGAGTGGTGAGGCCGTGGAATGCCCTACCTGCAACAGTAGTGAACTCGCCAACATTGAGGGCATTTAAAAGTTTATTTAATAAGCATATGGATGATAAGGGCATAGTGTAGGTTAGATGGCCTTTAGTTTTTTTTCCATGTCGGTGCAACATCGAGGGCCGAAGGGCCTGTACTGCGCTGTATCGTTCTATGTTCTATGTTCTAGGTGGCTCCCCTTCACAAATCCCATCTGATCCTCACCTATTACCTCCGGGACACAGTCCTCTATTCTGGCGGCCAAGACCGTTGCATCTACATTTAAAAGGGAAATTGGTCTGTACGATCCACAGCTCTCCAGGTCCTTGTCTCGCTTCAGGATGAGAGAGATTGATGCCTGTGATAGTGTTGGGGGAAGCACTCCTAACTCCTTGGATTCATTGAAAGCCTTGACTAACAGTGATCGCACTAGCCCTGAAAACATTTTATAAAATTCCACTGGAAATCCATCAGGTCCTGGGGCCTTCCCCGATTGCATTGCCTCCAATCCGCCTATCACTTCACCGAGCCCAATTGGGCCCCCAAGACTTCCACCAGCTCCTCATCTACCTTCAGGAACTCTAGCCTCATTCCCTCCTCTCCCGCAGGGGTTCCGACTCAAATAAACGACTATAGAATTCACAGAACACGTCATTAACTGCCCCCGGGTCCCTCACTACTTTCCCCCTCATCCTTAATTTTACCTATCTCTCGCCGCCTCCTGCTTCCTCAGCTGATGTGCCAACATCCTGCAAGCTTTCTCCCCATATTCATATACTGCCCCATGTACCCTCCTCAGCTGTTCCTCGCCTTGCCTGTGGAAAGGAACCCAAAATCCATTTGAAGTCGCTGGCACTCCTTCAGGAGCTCCTCATTCGGATACTCCGCATATCTCCTATCCACATGTAAAATTTCTCCTACTAGCCTGCCAGCTCCGCCCGTTCAGCTCTTTCCCAATGGGCCTGAATCAAAATATATTTCCCTCTGATGACCACTTTCAATGCCTCCCACGCCACCCCAGCTGTGGTCTCTCCCGTGTTGTTGGTTTTTATATACCCCCCGAATGGCCTCCCTCACTCGCTCACATATCTTGTCTGCTAACAGCCCTGCATCTAGCCTCCACTATCGACACTGAGAATTCCCATGTTCACCTGTAGGTCTAGCCAATGTGGCGCATGGTCCGATACTACGATTGCTGAAAACTTTTGTGTCCACCACCCCCGCTAACAATGTTTTGTCCAACATTAAAAAATCGATCCTGGAGTATGCCTTGTGCACATGAGAGTAGAATAAATATCCCTTGCTCCTTCTCAAATCTCCACGGATCAACACCTCCCCATGTGCTCCATGAACACCCGCAGCTCTTTCGCCATTGCTGATACTTTCCCAGACCTAGAACTCGACCGGTCCATCTTAGGATCTCGACCCGGTCCATCCTAGGATCCTTAACTGAGACTTTTAACTTGGTGTGAACCAAAAGTGGAATCTGGGATTTCCGTGGTGCCAAAAAACCATCAAGGAAATAGACAAATTACTCCAGCTATCTTGAAATGTGTGGTTTGAATCAAAGAATTTAAAATGCAGAAGGAGGCCATTTGGCCCAGCGAGTCTGCACCAGCCCTTGGAAAGAGCACCCCACCCAAGCCCACACCGCCACCCTATCCCAGTAACCCCACCTAACCTTTTGTTTGGACACTAAAGGCAATTTAGCATGGCCAGTGCACATCTTTGGACTGCGGAACGAAACCGGAGCACCCAGAGGAAACTCATGCAGACACGGGGAGAATGTGCAAACCCTGCAGACAGGCGCCCAAACCGGGAATTAAACCTGGGACCCTGGAGCTGTGAGGCAACTGTGCTAACCACTGTGCTACGTGCCACCCAAGTTTGTCTGCGGTTTGAACCTTCTGTAAAAATGAATCCGGATTTATAAAGTTTAGCTAACTTAATTTGGCATGGTATTGTCTTAAATAAACTGAGCGAGTTATTATTTACATTTGGTCAACAACTGGAGAAGCAGTACAGCATTGTTTGAAATATATAATTCACTTCTTAACTTGCCATATAGGTACCATAATAAAGCTGTTTTTTAAGGGATTAAAGTCAGTGAAACAAATTGTAATTTTATACTGCTGGTTACAGTTATTGGTCAAGGATCTTTTTCTTTGGGCAATCGCTCACTAGCGAGTATGATTGTCCACCAAAGAAACTCTGTTACTGGTCATGGATTCTGTCGTGTTGTTGCACGGCTGATGAGCATCATCCTGGAGCCGCAACTTTGACCGCACACTTGGCAGGTATTTCTGGGAGGTGGAATCAGTCCTTAAATTCTAGATCGCTGGTATTCTTTTCTTGGGATCCTTTTCCGGGCCTCCCCTTGCCGCCTAGTGTCCTCAAAGAATTGTTACTTCAATCAGGAGGTTCACCCAAGTAGATCTGAGCAAAATTGAAAAGTTTTCCATCCATCCTGTAGATTGACCTCAAAGCTTTCTGTCTTATTTCCGTCGGTGAGGACTGTGGCCCTCTTGGAGGAGTCTGGGACTGTACTCGTTGAAATTTAGAAGGATATGGGGGGATCTTATAGAAACATTTAAAATTATGAAGGGAATAGATAGGATAGATGCGGGCAGGTTGTTTCCACTGGCGGGTGACAGCAGAACTAGGGGACATAGCCTCAAAATAAGGGGAAGTAGATTTAGGACTGAGTTTAGGAGGAACTTCTTCACCCAAAGGGTTGTGAATCTATGGAATTCCTTGCCCAGTGAAGCAGTTGAGGCTCCTTCATTACATGTTTTTAAGGTAAAGATAGATAGTTTTTTGAAGAATAAAGGGATTAAGGGTTATGGTGTTTGGGCCGGAAAGTGGAGCTGAGTCCACAAAAGATCAGCCATGATCTAATTGAATGGCGGAGCAGGCTCGAGGGGCCAGATGGCCTACTCCTGCTCCTTGTTCTTATGAGTTGGAGGATGTTGATTAATTTCTCTGGTCAGCCAGCCTTTGACAGGGTCTACTATAGCACTTCCTGATTGACTGAGTCAAGCGATGAAGGCCATGTAGAGTGGTTGATGTCATTCCTACCGTTTCTTTTGATGTTCCTGAGCAATGAAAATTATGTCTGCTGTTCCACAGTTTGGTCGAATGCCACACAGGCTTTCCGGAAGGATTTCTTCGGACACTGAGATTTGGACGATGATCTTCCTGGCGATGAAGAGAAGGGAGATTCCTCAGTAGCTCCCACAATCCACTTTGTCTCCATTCTTGAAAATTGTGGTGATGACAGCATACCTGTGGTCGACAGGAATTTCTTCTGTGTCCCAGATTTTCAGCAACAGCTGATGGAGATGACGGGTGATTTCTTCTTCAAATTTGAAAGTCTCCGCTGAGATCCTATCCACTCCTATGTCCTTTCCATTCCTCATGTGTTTAATGGCGGCTTTGACTTTGTCCATGCTTGGCAGGAGTTTAAGATCATCTTTGGGGAGTTGGGGAATTTCTTCAAACACATGCTCATCTGTGAGTGTATCATGGTTCAGGAGTACTTTGAAGTATTCTCTCCATTGAAGGCTGATGTTTTCTTACTCTGCACCGGTTTGAGGCCTAGGGTATTGGGTCCTTGTATTACCTTGGCACTGAAGAAGCCCCGGGTGTCATGTTTGTCAGCTCCTTAACTTGCTCAGTTCACTATTTGTGATTTCCCCAGTTCTTCTTTGTACCTCCGCCGTGGCTAATTGATAAGCTCTCCTCTTTTCCTTGTTGGTTGTGTCATTTTGCCATGTCTGGAGAACTTTCCTCTTCTTGTCGATGAGGTCTTGGATGGTGTGGTCATTATCGTTGAACTAGTCTTGGTGCTTTCTGGTCATGTAGCCGATGGTTTCTTCATGGCTGTCTTCAGCGCTACCAGTTTTCTTCCACTCCATTAGAATGGATTCTTTTGAGATTTTGGAGAAGAATTTGTTGGAAGTTCACTCGCATGCCTAGCTCTTGAAGCGACTCAACACTGATCTTTTTTCTGAGCTGTTTCTTCATCTTCCCCCACTTCTGGTGGAGTTTGGGCATAGAGGAGGGAAGAGCCTCTAGTCTGTTCAGCAGTCATCTGTACTGGTCATTGCTTTGGTGATGAGGGCATCCTTTCGGTCTCTGGATCGGACAATGACAAAATCAATCATGTTCCAGTGCTTTGACCATGGATGCCTCCAGGAAGTCTTGAACATGTCTTTTTGAAGGACAGCACACATTTGGCGAGCAGGAGAACTCCGTTGTAGTTGTAATTGCCAATTCCTTCCTTTCTAATGGTTCCTTTCCATTTTTGGGAGGCCATTCAAACCCTGGCATTATAATCACCAAGGAAGATATTCTTATCTTCCTTTGGAATGTTAGAGAGTATAGTGTCCAGTGCGGAATAGAAGCCTTTTTAGAATTCATCATTGGCTTCAAGGGTTGAAGTGTGGACACTCAACTGTTGCCTGCTGGTTCTTGGCAAGTTGTAGACGGAGGATCATGAGGCGTTCGTTGATGCCGGCAGGGAGCTCAGAGTTGGTTGCTGAGTTTGTTCTTTTAAAAAAAATTTAGAGTGCCCAATTCATTTTTTCATATAAAGGGGCAATTTTAGCGTAGCCAATCCACCTACCCTGCACACCTTTGGGTTGTTGGGGGAGGGGGGGGGGGGGGGGGGGCGCGCGAAACCTAAGCAAACACGGGAGAATGTGCAAACTCCACACGGATAGTGACTCAGAGCCGGGATCGAACCTGGGACCTCGCCATCATGAGGCAGCGGTGCTAACCACTGCGGCACTGTGCTGCCCACTGCCGAGTTTGTTCTTGATGGAGAAACAAATTCCATGTGCCCTGGCCTGATCCTTGGGTTTTCCTCTCCAGAAGAAGGTGTAACCACCGCCGTCTTCCTTCAGCTGCTCTTCGCCTGTTCTCCAGGCCTCTTGCAGGGCAGTGATGAAATATTGAAGTGCCTGAGTTCACTGGCAACGTGGGCAGTTCTCCATTCTGGACGATTGTTTTGCTCATTATCGATGAGGGCTCATACATTCCAGGTTCGAAAATTCAATTTATCCATGAGGGTTCATACATTCCAGGTTTTATAATTCAGTTTAACTTTGATTTTTTTCTGCTGGATGTATTTTTCCAGCAGGTTGGGAACGAAACAGGCCTTTAGGACACCTTTTCTAGCCCTTTGCCTAAGTGGGGTGAATGGAGACATCCTGAAGAGGGCTGCTCAGTCATGAAGAAAACTGCTGAAAAGCTCTCCTGTTGTTTTCGCAGCCTAATTCCCAACTTCATTGCCATCGACTATGGCCTTCAGCTTAAACTGAGATATTTGTGCAGCCACATAAATATTGTGGCTACAAGAGTAGGTCAAAGGCTAGGAACCTTGCAGCGAGTAACTCCTGACTCCCCAGAGCCTGTCTGTCCACCATCTACAAGGCACAAAGTCAGGTTGCCAGAATATTCTCTACTTGCCTGGGTGAGTGCAGCTCCAACAACACTCAAGAAGTTCGACACCATCCAGGACAAAGCAGCCTGCTTGTTTGGTACCGCCTCTTCCACAAACATTCAAAATCTCCACCACCGATGAACAGTAGCAGCAGTGTACCAAGTACAGGGTGCACTGCAGGAATACACCAAGACTTCTTAGGCAGCACCTACCAAACCCACAACTGCATCAAACCACCACTACTTGGAAGTTTCCCTCCAAACCACTTACCATCCTGACTTGTAAATATATTGCCGTTCATTCACTATCACTGAGACAAAATCCTGGAACTCCCTCCCTAACATTACTATGGGTGTACCAACACCACGGGAACTGTCGTGGTTTAAGATGCGATTCACCACCACTTTTTCCTTAAACTAAATAGACGGTGGAATGGTTCTGGAGTGGGGATACGTAGGTTTACAATGCAAAAGGATATGGCAACATTGCAAGACAGCTGTTTAGGTAATGAAAATGAAATGAAAATCACTTATTGTCACGAGTAGGCTTCAATGAAGTTACTGTGAAAAGCCCCGAGTCGCCACATTCCGGCGCCTGTTCGGTGAGGCTGTTACGGGAATCGAACTGTGCTGCTGGCCTGCCTTGGTCTGCTTTCAAAGCCAGCGATTTAGCGCAGTGTGCTAAATGAGACCCAGAGTGTGACAAGAAGGGTCAGGCTGTGCAAACAATGAAACAAAAGCATCAAATAGGGTCAACGGGGTCAAAAATGATGGGGCGGGGGGGAAGCAAAATTAATGGCTCTTAAATGCAGGCAGTATTCAGCATAAAATAAATGAACTGACGGTACAAATTGAGGTTACTGGACATGATCTTTTAGCCATTACAGAGACATGGTTGCAAGGAGATCAAAGCTGGGAACTAAATATTCATGGGTATGTGACTTTTTGCAAGCGCAAGCAGGAAGGAAATGGTGTTGGGATACGAGATGGAAAAGTAAGGCAGACATGACCTTAGATCTGAAGATGTAGAATCCATGTGGGTGGAGGTAAGAAATAACAAAGGAAAGAAGACACTCGTTGGAGTAGTCTATAGGCTCCCTAACAGTAGCTATACTGTAGGATGGAGAATAAGTCAGGGGATACTGAGAAGCCTGTATCATTTAATTTATTGTGAGAAACCTATACTGGTGAGTTTTGCTGTTGCTATTAGAGGACTGTTATTAAATTTGTGGTTGCTGACTCATTCCTCAGATCTGCTATTTAATTAACTAATTTCCTACCCAGTTGATTTGTTTAATTTGCATTGTCAACTGGCCTGATATTGATAATATATAGTTGGTTTATGTAAGTGTGACACTTACTATTTGTCGTACAATCAAGGATGCACTTTGTTTTTAAATATGCGTCCTTATTATGAGGAATAAACTTGCATGTGTCTTGTTTAAAGTTTTGCTTGTAGTGCACATATCAGTTCTTCAGCCATTTTTGTCCTGCCTGCCTTTCAGGCTAGGGTCGCGATCTAACCAAATTCACTCCAAGTGTGGTAGCGAGCATGAAACGCTGGGAGATTCCCGATAGCCAACCCGGCGTGGCCGTTGCCAGTACCCAACACTTAACAAGCCCCCATGGGCTTCACGCAGCAAATGACTGTCAAGCCAGCTGATACGCCAGGACCATGCTCGCCAGCTCCCCGCTAACGAGGGGGAGCAGCACTTAAACCGATCCTGCAGAGCAGACTCCACATAGCATGCTGCCACACCACCAAGGAGACCGGCTCCAAGATTTGGAGATGTGGTCTTGGCCAGATTGTTAGATACGGTGGAGTCGAGGCTGGATGCCCTGTTCCCCCGAGGGTCTTGGCGGGTCAGCCACAGGGCAGTCCGGGAGGAAGTGGCAGCGGCCGTCAGCACGGGGATCATGACCAGGAGGACTGTCACACCGTGCTGCAAAATGTTGAACTGCTGCCACCAGCTGAGTTTGCATCAGTCCCTGGCACCAGTCCCGCCTGTCACCCACGCCTCTTTCCCCACCCCACCACCGACCATGCACATGGCACCACCCCTGTCCACTATTATGTTGTTGTATCCCATACCACCCATGCACAGTAGTGACACCAGCAGCTGCCTACCATCCCCCGATGCCCTCTGTGTCCCTGCAGGAAAAACTGGCCCATAACAGATGTTGTCAGGAAGAATGGACAGGGCCCTTGAATTTGATGCTGTCACAAATCAGTGATGCTGATGGTATGTTCTGTTGAAAGGATAGAACAGAATATTCTGATTCACCTTGAGAAACTCCATGAGCTAAATGTTACTCGGAAGTTGTCCTTCAAACTTGAGTATTTTCAGCTTTGTATTCATGACATACTGGAAATAGGCAGTTTATTTTGCAAATTTCAGCAAGAAAATAATACTTTGTATTAGTATTTTCTTCTTGTTGTTGAGTGTACCATAAAAGATGCGTTAACTAATCCTTTGCCAATACATTATTCGGATCAACAGTTCCGTAGTAATTTTCCAGGTAAAGCCTGGAAAGCCTTACTATATTATTCAGCTGTTTGACATATTTAGTGAATGAGAAATTACCTCGTAACGTGATGTAGGTGTGGGAGCGGTTGCATTTTTGCGAGCTCTGTCTCTGCTTATCTTGTAATCATTTATTTTATCCTGGTGCACATTTCACATATGTTTTTTCTTGGGATACATGGTTTGCGTTATGTCCCTGGAGGCAGGCGTTAATTGGGGTTTTTGAACACGAACCAAGATAAACTGTACAAATCCTTGTTTGATTGTGGCGGTTGGAGTGGGCTGGGGTGAGGCCCAGCTTGCAGTGGTGTTGTTGCTCTTGCTTCGGCGCTGCTATGTGCATCCATATGATGGCCACCACTGAGAATGTTATTCTGGATGAGGATCTCTGCGGTGCAGGTCATAATAGCTCACTTTGAAAATTTACGAGGATTCCTCAAGATCTCTCTCAGCACGGTAGCATGGTGGTTAGCATAAATGCTGCACAGCTCCAGGGTCCCAGGTTCGATTCCCGGCTGGGTCACTGTCTGTGCGGAGTCTGCACGTCCTCCCCGTGTGTGCGTGGGTTTCCTCCGGGTGCTCCGGTTTCCTCCCACAGTCTAAAGATGTGCGGGTTAGGTGGATTGGCCATGCTAAATTGCCCGTAGTGTCCTAAAAAGTAAGGTTAAGGGGGGGGTTGTTGGGTTACGGGTATAGGGTGGATACGTGGGTTTGAGTAGGGTGATCATTGCTCGGCACAACATCGAGGGCCGAAGGGCCTGTTCTGTGCTGTACTGTTCTAGTCTAGTCTAGTCCTGTGGACAAAGTCGAGGGCAATGAGAGAGTTCTTGCATTCGAAAGAGCACTTTCTCAAGTAAGGGCTCACCTTTGTGTCGTCGAGATCCTGCTTGCTGCATGGTATGTCGTCTGTCCTAACGGGTTCTGGAGGTAGGGGCCAGGCAGGGGTGTCTGTGAACCTAATTCATGGTGGGGAGGTAAGTTCCTGATTGAGTTTGAAAATTGGCTGCTATGTTTTAATAATCTTGATTTAGAGGCTGGTTGCATCAGATTCGATGGAGCACAACGTATCTGGCCTTCGAGGCCAGGGGTTGGTTGAGCTACCGATCACTGGTCCTATATTACCCTATCCTCAATGTTTGTCATGCGGAGTTGGAGGTGGCTGAGTGAGTCAAGTTGTTCCCCTGTCTGGGGGCTAGGCTGTGGTCGCCTGAATGTCGGAGCAACAGCACGGTGAAGGATGGTGCTTTGTTCGTTGGAATCCTTGAGAGATCTTGAGGAGTGTTCACTGATCCTGTCTTAGCCTATGCCTTATCAAGCAACATAGCTGGTGTCATTGTTCTGCAATTCTTCTGTAATCCATGACACTATCCCGTGTGATTATGTTGTTATTTGGTGTTCTCTTGCAAGGATATGCAAGATGAGAGCATGAGGGTGTGTGTCATCTGTTATCCTGTTCTAGCAACAATCGTATTGAGTCGGTTATGTGAAATGCGGTCTGTGCAAAGTTCTACTACTCCTTGTCATTGTGTTACAATCCTTGCGGTTATGGGAGTGGGGAGCTGCTTGTTGTCACCTCTTATCTCGCATTTAATGAAGGTGAATGGAGCCAGGGTGGGGTGAAGGGTGGATGATTGGGGATGGTGGGGTTAGTTCAGTCTCCATTGAGATTCAAGATAGCGCCCCCACCCCCAGTTAGAGCTAATCTGTATTGAGTTTTATTTGGATTGTTATTTTAAATTTAAGAATCCATGCCTTTATCCTTCAATGGCCTAGGCAGGTTATGTATCCTGGAGATGGTTGGGTTCCTCCTGACTCTTCAGGTTTAGTTTTGCCTTTGGGTCTCTGTTTGTCTTTTTAGAGCTATTAGACTGAGGGGATGAGTCATAGCGAATGTTGAGGTGAGGTTGGTTAATCTGCAGTTGATCTGTTAAAGAGAGGGATTGTTCTTTGTATCCTTTCTGTGATGGCGGATTGTATGGATGGTGGTGGATGTCTTTGGGTCAGTTCAGGCATCCCTTGGGTTTTTGTTTTCATCCAGGAGAGCCATGGTGTGAGTGGTCGCACACAGGGCAGCTCCTATTTGAAGGCACAGGAAAGACATTTTTTACACGATATTGGGTGGTATTTTGATGAAATGGGGTAGTTGAAGATTGAAGGAATGGCATGTCTGCTGGTATTCTAACCCGGCAGAAGACAGAGAGAGACCTGGTCAAAGAATTGGAGGAAACCTATGGCACAGCAACCAGTGTAAGGATGGCGGAGAGGGAAAGGCTGGGGCAAGGTGGAAAACCCCAGATGGAGCAGTTGATGGCTTTCATTAAGGAGGATTTCCACCAACAGGGGAAGGAAATGCTGGAGAATCGCTCGAAGGAGCTGTGGCACCCCTGAAGAGTTTGATGGACCGGGTGGAGAAGTGTTTGGAGGTGCAGGGGTTGCAAATTCGGGAGATCGAAAGAGTGATCTCTGACCACAGCGATCGTGTGGTGGCTCTGGAGGCGGAGATGGGGCTCCCAGGAGATCTTTGTAAAACATTGAGGGCAAAGGTGGAGCAGCAGGGCAATACCTTGAGGAGGCAGAATCTGCAAATAGTGGGCCTGCCTGAAGGAGTGGAAGGTGTGAGTGCCACGAGGTATGTCTCGAATATAAAACATTCCTAAACATTTTTTAAAATTACCTAGGTGCAATTTATTGGTAGAGCAATCCATGCATAAATATTGCCCACCGAGGAAAGTTACTTTTAATTTACATGGAGAGATCACGTTCATTTAAGTATTAGCTTGCCATACGTACGTTTAGTTTTAAGATGTTGCATTTTATATACTGTACATTTGTCTGAATGTGTTTGCACACTTTTACTTCAGAGCCTTTATTGAATCAGATTTGGGTGAAGAATTTGATATACTGGCATTCCAAATGTATCTTTTCTAAATGTATTTCAGGCGCATATATGTTTGAGGGTGAACAGGAAAGCATTTCAACAGTACAACACACTTATGAAGACTGCAGTCAGCTGCTTGTGGACGTCTAGAAACTTTGAACAAGATATTCACCCGATGGGTATTGGAATTGAACACAATCTGCTAGTACAGACCAGGGTTCCAGATTTTGTGAGCAGCTTTACAATTGTTAATCATCCAGCACTCATGGGACATGCCTTAAATTTTATCCAGAAGGTAGGCATTGATTGTGAACTAAGACCCAATTGCAAAGGTTACAGAGAATCAGTGTTACAGCAAATTGATTTGTGCCAGTGAGTTTTATTCTGTTTGTGCTAGTGCAACCCTGTCATTATCTGGCAATATTATAATTGAACTACAAAATGATACAATAGTTGTAACCTTGCTTTCAAGGTTGCATACTCCAAAGACTTGCAGGTTAGTGGATTGGCCATGACCAATGGCAGGGATAGGCTGTGGGAGTGGGCCTAGATAGAGTGCTCTTTTGGAGGGTCAGTGCTTGATGAGAAGAATGGCTTCCTGCTGCATTGTAGGGGTTCTATGGAATGATCTAAAGTTAGGCGTGTATCTGTAAACTTCTCAATTACTGATATGTTACTGTATAATTTTGATTCTTATGTGCTTGCCTACATTTGGAGTAAAAGGAAATTAATTGACTATAGGTACAAATCAGTAATTCCTTGAGGAAAACTTGTAGACTCCCTGGATAGATCTCTTGATAAAAGTGGCATGAGGCTATGCCCTAGACTGGCTAGAGTGTTTAAAGTAATATCGACATATTTATATCCAACAGAAATCTTGTTTTGAGACATAATGAAGTATTCTGTTGTAATCTCATTTTTAGCTGTCTACTTAATCTCTGACACTTCATCTTCATTTGAGCATTGCATTCTCTATCTCTCTTGCTGTTCCTTCAATGTCTCACTGCCACCACCCTGTAGGGCCCCATCATTGTCTTTCTTGCTGAAATATCTGTTCTATCTTCCTCATCCAGTCTCTGCACTCATAATCCTTGGTGATTTCAACATCAGTCTAATTTACTCATCTGCTCATCTTCTAAATTTCACCACACACTGAAGCTATTCTGTACAGCTTCTTTAGCTCCTTCATTGTGCCAATTTTGTCTCTTCCTCCCTTCAATTTCTGTTGTAGCCCTCTGGATTGGCTGACTGAGAGTAACTATTGATGGCAACACTCTTTCAGATATAAATAGTTCATCACTATCATTGCACTGTCAGAAGCCAGTTGTTTGCTATATGTATTCCACCCCAACAGTGGTTCTTGATTCGTACAAATTGGGCCTGTCTGATTTTAATGGCTGAAGTTGCTTATTTTTTTCTGACATGCGCTTGTTTGCAAATTTTGTGTTTGTTTGTTTTATGACATTGGTTGCCACTAGCGATATTTATAATGCTGTGGGAGAGAGTTTTAACTATAATTTAAATATATTTAATTGATTCTATCTCCCACACGGAATTTGTACGGCACGGTAGCACAGCTCCAAAGTCCCGGCTTAGGTCATTGTCTGTGTAGAGTCTGCACATTCTCCCTTGTCTGCGTGAGTTTCCTCTGGGTGCTCCGGTTTTCTCCCGCAGTCCAAAGATGTGCAGTTTAGATGGATTGGCCATGCTAAATTGAGAATCAAACTTCTAAAGAAGATGCTGATAGTTTTAACTTTGATAACCCCAATATTATTATTTGTTTTTGCAGCAGCGGCCCAGTAGAAAGAAGCAATTGCATGCAATACAGGTATGCTAAATAGATGTTTTTCCAAAGAATATCGATGAGAAAATGAGATTTGATCAATCCATCTTGCGCCTCGTACATATGAATGTGATCATGTATTGTATTTTGATATAAACAAATAATTGATCCTACATTTCCATTTGGCTTTTGAAATTCCTCTGTTAATACTTGTTCTTATTTGATCTCTTCCTTTTTCACTATTTTCTTCTTTCCACTCCCACGATTTTCCTGTTTCCACCTTTCTTCCATCACACTCTTTTCAGCCATTTACTTTCTCTACCCTTTTCTGCCTCCTGTCTCTACCGTTTCCTGACTCCTGTCTTTTATCATGCCACCTCGTGCCTCTCCATTATATTCTTGTTTTCCATTCCTTTCCCCAGGTTATACATTTTCACCCTCGTCCACCTTGACTCAGTCATAACACTCTTGTCTTTGAGTCAGGAAGTTGTGGGTTTGAACAACACGTTGCCATTAGGATGAGATATTAAAGCATGAAACTAATTGCCATCTTGTGTCAATGTAACACGTAAGAGTCATACAGCACAGACATGGCCCTTCGGCCCATCACGTCAAAAACAATCATCTAACTATTTAGATCTCATTTTCCAGCACTTGGCCCATAGCCTTGTATACCGTGGGATCGTAAGTGCATATCTAAATATTTTAAAAATGTTATGAGGGTCTCTGCCTCCACCACCCTTTCAGGCAACAAGTTCCAGACTCCCAGCACCCTCTGGGTAAAAAGGTTTTTCCCCGTATCCCCCCTAAACCTCCTGCCCCTTATTTTAATCTATGCCACCCCTGGTTATTGATCCCTCAACCGGGGGAAATGTTTCTTCTTGTCTACTTTATCAATGCCCCTGATAATTTTATACATCTCAAATCATATAATAATAATCGCTTATTGTCACAAGTAGGCTTCAATGAAGTTACTGTGAAAAGCCCCTCGTTGCTACATTCCGGCACCTGTTCAGGGAGGCCAGAATGGGAATTGAACCCCCACTGCTGTCTTGTGCTATCTCCCCTCCATCTCCTCTGCTCCAAGGAAAACACTCCAAGTCAAGTTGATTCAATCTCTCTTCATAACTAAAACTCTCCAACCCAGGTAACATCCTGGTAAATCTCCTGCACCCTTCCCAATGCTACCACACCCTTCCTGGTAAATCTCTGCATCTTTTTCAGTGCTATCACATCCGCCTATAATGTGTATTCCAGAACTGCATGCCATATTCTAGCTGTGGGCTAACCAGTGTTTTATACAGTTCCAGCGTAATCATCTTTTTCTTAAATTCTAAGCCTCGGCTAATAAAAGCAAATATACCATATGCCGCCTTTTTTTAAAATATTTTTATTGGCATTTTCAATTTTACATAATGAAACTTTGTATTTATGCAGTTCTTGTGTACATACAACCTTTCTTGATGCCCCCCCCGTCCCCTCCTCGGCATCCCCTTCTTTTGTTCTAGATGTTCTGCCCCAGAGCTCCTGTTCTCCCCCTTCTCTTCCCCCCCCCCCCTTTTCTGGTTTCTGTTGCAGGCCTTGTGGGCTCGGGGGAGGGGGGGGGTGTTGCTTCCTGTCCCATTCTCTTCCCCCCCCACCCCACTCTCCCACTTTTTCCTATGGTTCCCAAGTTTTCTCCTCGCTTCATCCCCCCCTTCCCTGTGTACCTCTTAGAGTTGTGTATCTCTGTCTGCTCTTTCCCCGTCTCTCATCCTTTCCCTAGTCGTTGTTGAGCAGGTCTTTGAACGGGCCGACAAACTGCCCCCATGCTTTGAGGAAGCCTTCTTCCGACCCTCGGATGGTGTACTTGGACTTCTCCTGATGGAGAAATTCCACCAGGTCTGCCAGCCAGTCTGCAGCTATGAGTGGTGCTGCAGATCGCCAGCCGAGCAGGATTTTCCGGCGTGCGATTAAGGAAACGAAAGCAAGGACATCGGCCCTCTTTCCCCGTGTGTAGTTCTGGCTCTCCTAATAGCCTGAAGATTGCCACTCTTGGGCACGGCTCCACCCTCACCCCCATGACTTTGGACATGCCTCGAAGAAGGCTGTCTAGAACCCTACAAGTCAGGGGCAAGCCCAGAACATGTGGGTGTAGTTAGCCAGGCCTCCCTAACACCGTTCGCATTTATCCTCCACCTCCAGGAAAAACCTGTTCATTCGGGTTCTGGTTAGGTGTGCTCTGTGCACCACTTTAAACTGCATGAGGCTGAGCCTTGCGTAGGAGGAGGTTAAGTTGGCCCTGCTCAGTGCTTCGCTCCAGAGTCCCCAGCCCACTTCTGTCCCCAGTTCGTCCTCCCCCCATTTTCGTCTGACTTTGTCCAGTGGCAGTCTTGCCCTGTCCAGTAGCTGTCCATAGATTTTCCTGCAGTTTCTCCCTTCATTACTATCCTTGTTTATCAGGCCCTCTAGAAATGTGGTTCTCGGGGCGCTGGGGTATCCGACCGTCATTTTGCAGAGAAAGTGCTTTACCTGAAGGTGCCTAAGTTCTTGTCCTTTCGGTGGTTCCAGGTCCCCCGTCAATTCGCTTAGTATCGCTAGTCTTGTCTCCCATGTGAAAGTCTCTAAATGTTAGCGTGTTAAATGTTAAGTGGTGTCGAGCATGGCTGGTGGGACTTTATAGTTTCCGCAGATGGGGGACATCTTGGTCAAACCAAAATGTTGCCTCTTCCAGTTCCATGTCCTTGGTGTGACTATCACCACTGGGCCGGATGTGTGTTTCGTCCGGGGGGCAGAGGGGGAGCGCTGCCGTGGCGATGGCCCGAAGGGTTATTCCTTTGTGGGAAGACTCCTTCATCCTCACCCATTCTGTGGTGTTCGCGTATCCATCCCCTCACTCTCTCTTCTATCGCTACCCAATGGTAGTATTCGGTAGTGCCAGGCCGCCCACGACTTTTCTCCTCTGCAGTGTTGATTTGGGGATTCTTGGATTCTCTCCCCCCCCCCCCCCCCCCCCCCCCACCCCACCACACACACACACACACACACACACACACACACACACACACAAATGGCATAATCACTTTGTCTGCTGTGGAAGAAGGCCTTGGGTTGAAGATCAGTATAGATCTGAACAGGAAGAGGAACCTCGGCAGTGCATTCATTTTGATCGTCTGCACCCTCCCTGCCAGGGAGAGCAGGCGAATGTCCCATCTTTGTGGGTCCTTTTTCACTTCCTCCACCAGCTGGTCAGATTCGATCCCAGGCTATTTGGATCCCCAGGTAGTGGCATTTGTTTTGGACTAATTTGAATGGGAGTCTCTCCAGCTCTGCCCCTCCCCCATTTGGGTTCACCGGGAATGCCTTGCTCTTGCCCAGGTTAGGTTTATAATCCGAGAAGGTTCCAAACTCTTGCAGGAGCTGCATGATTGCTCTCAAGCCTTCCTGTGGTTCCGAGACATAGAGGAGCAGGTCAACCGCATAGAGTGAGACTCTGTGCTCTCTGCCTCCCCTTTGGATGCCCTTCCAGCTTTTTGCACCTCGCAGTGTAATCGCCACAGGTTCAATTGCTTGGGCAATCAGGAGCGGGGAGAATGGGCATCCCTGCCGAGTGCCTCTGTTGCAGCTGGAAGTATTCAGAGCTAGTGGTGTTGGTTCGAACGCTTGCCTGGGGGCGTTGTACAGGATTTTCACCCAGGAGGTGAACCCTGCTCCAGTACCTCAGAGGTTCTTCCTCTCGACCGTATGTGACCACTTCTAGTACGCAGTTCTCCAGTCTCTTGGCCAGGATCTTCGCGTCTACATTGAGCAGAAAAATGGATCTGTTTGATCCGCATTCCGTCGAGTCTTTGTCTTTTTGGGGTATCCGCGATATCATGGCCTGTGTTAGGTTAGCGAGTCTGCGAACATGTCCCTTGGGTGTGGAACCAGGGCCGGCGCAAAATTTTTATAGCAGTCTGTTGGGTCCAGGCGCCTTCCCCGCCTGCATGGAGCTGATGCTCTCCGTGATTGCCCTATACAATTGCAGTAAGTTTATCCCTTCCTTCCTGGCTATCCTCCAGTCCACCGGCACCTCTCCTCTGTCCAGGGAGGAATTGAAAATTATTGCAAGCACCCCTGCTATTTCCTCCCTTGCCTCACTCAATAGCTTGGTATACAATTCATCTGGCCTGGATATTTGTCCACTTTTAAGCCTGCCAGACCACTCAGAACCTCATCCCAATCTATGTTAATCTCTTTAATTTTTTAACAGTCCTTCTCCCTGCTTTCTATACTCACACTGTAAGCTCACAAGTGAATACTGACAACAAACTATTCATTTAGAGTCCTATCCACATCCTCTGGCTCCACACACAAATTACCACTATGGTCCTTAATGGGCCCTACTCTTTCTCTAATTATCCTTTTACCCATAATGTGCTTGTATCTCAACTTTGGATTTTCCTTTATTTTACTTGCCAGTGTCCTTTCATGTCCCCTTTCTGCTTCCTGGTTTCCTTTTTAAGTTCCCTCTTGCACACACTATACTCCTCCAGGGCTTCTGCTATTTTGAGCACTCGATAACTGCCATAAGTTTCCCTTTTTCTCTTTATCCAATGCTATAGATCTCTCAATTCCCTAGATTCACTGGATTTGTTGGTTCCAACTTTTTCTTTATTGGAATATGTTGGCCCTGTACTCACTATTTCCTTCTTGAATGTGTCCCACTCTTCTGTCATAGATTTACCTTACAAGTGTCTGCTCCCAGTCCACTCTGGCCAGATCATATCTGATCTTATTAAAATTGGCCTTCCCATAGTTTAGAAGTTTGATATCAGGCCAATCCGTCATTTTATATAACATTCTTGAATCCAGCAGAGATTTTTGTTTTAATTTAGAGTGCCCAATTCGTTTTTTTTTTCCAATTAAGGGGCAATTTAGTGGCCAATCCACCTACTTGCACATCTTTGGTTTGTGAGGTGAGACCCACACAGTCACTGGTAGAATGTGCAAACTCTACGCAGACAGTGACCCAGGGCCAGGATCGAGCCTGGGATCCTAGGTGCCGTGAGGCAGCAGTGCTAACCACTGTACCACCGTGTAGCCCTGAATTTAAAGATCCCTGTCTGCAAAATGCTCCTCCACTGATACTTTAACCACTTGCCCACCTTTGTTACCGAAAAAAGTCTAGGAATGCCCCTCTCTTTTAGGTCCTTCTACGTATTGCCTTAAAAAGCTCTCCTGGGTGCAATAAGAATTCCACTCCCTCTAAACCTTTCACACTATGGCTACCCCAGTTAATATTGGGGAAGTTGAAATCCCCCATTATCACTAACCTATTAGTTTTACACTACTGTGAAATTTGCCTACATATCTGCTCTTCTATTTCTCTCGGATGGTGAAAGTATCATTTAAACCATGCAAATGCGAGGCAGTGACAATCTCCGACAAGAGACAGTCTAACCATCTGCCTTGACATTCATTAGTATTACCATCACTGAATGTCCTAACACAACATTGTAGTGGTTGTCAGTGGATATTTTGCAGCAAGTAACTCTCCTGACTCACTTTTTCACCACCTGCAAGGCATAGGTCAGGAGTGTAACAGAGTACTTACACTGGTCTGGGTGAGTGCAGCTTCAACAATATTGAAGCTGAATGCCATCAAGGACAAAGCAACCTACTTGTTTGGCACCCTATCCACCACCTTTCTATTCCTTCTCCACTGGGCAGTACGGTAGCACAGTGGTTTGCACAGTTGCTTCACAGCTCCAGGGTCCCAGGTTCGATTCCCAGCTTGGGTCATTGTCTGAGTCGAGTCTGCATGTTCTCCCCATGTCTGCATGGGTTTCCGCCCACAGTCCAAAGATGTGCAGGTTAGGTGGATTGGCCATGCTAAATTGCCCTTAGTGTCCCAAAAGGTTAGGTGGGATTAATGGGTTACAAGGATAGGGTGGCTGTGTGGGCTTAGGGAGGATCCTCTTTTCAATTATTATTATTATTATTATTATTATTATTATTAGGGCCAGTGTAGACTCGATGGGTCGAATGGCCTCTTTCTGCACTGTAAATTGTATGTCACTGGTGCAGTGAGTATTATCTACAAGCTGCAGTCTTGTAACTTGTCAAAGCTTCTTTGACAGCACCTACCAAACTCAGGGAGAGTTTACCATCAAGAAGGATAAGAGCAGCAGCCACATGGAAAACAATACCACCTCCACATTTCCCTCCAATTCACAGATAGCACCTTCCTGACTTTGAAATATAGCTGTTCCGTAATCATACAGACTACGGTGATTCAAGATGATAGCTCCCCACCACCTTGAGGGTAATTTAGGATGGCAATAAAAACTGGCCTTGCCAGCGAATGCCCATTTCCCACAAACGAATTAAAAAGAGCAAAAAATCCAAGTAACTCTTAGAAGAGCAGGAGAATTCTAGTGTCCCAGTGTTGCTCTTTATGGGGCTTTTCTTTGCACAAATTGGCTGCCACGTTATAACAGCAACTATGTTTTCATAGTAATTTCACTCCTGGAGTTTCAGGTGTGAAGATTTAAACGGTGCGATACAAATGTGAGCTTTTTTTCTCCCTTTTTTGATCTTCACTTTCTTCACGTCATTCTTTCACCCCCACATTATTTCTCTTCCCCATAGTTTTATTCTCTCAACCCGGTATGTGATTTATTTATCTCATTGCATTTTTTCCTCAGTATCCTTTTGTCTTCCTTTTTTGTTTTATTTCTAACACAAGTGTTTAACATTGTAAGAGCAAAGAACTACAGTTACATATACCCAAGAAGTTGCGTTACAAGTGCCAGGATCATAAGGAACTTTACTAATTTGTGCCTATGATTTATCCAGTGACAGAGCTGCATCCTATGGAATCTCTTATAACTGTATCGTTTGTTTTTCGATAGGGAAAAGCATGGAACTGGTATGTGGAGTATTTGTATGACCAAGAGCTTGATGGACTTAAACACTTCCTTGAATCCTGCCTACACACCGTGTCCAGTTCAGAACATTAAACTACAAGAAATTGCACTATTGAACTGTACTATTCGTGAATGAGAGATTTCACAGCATCTGCTTGCTTTTTGCTAAGTGCATAAGATGCCCAGCTGCTTCTTGAATAATATTATGTATAAATAATGGAAGAGTGTTAAATAGAGAGGAACTGGTACATATGTTAATCCGAGCGCATTGGCCGAACATGTTTGCTGCACTTATCAGGAACCCAGAGAACACAAGATGTATAAGAGCTAAAGTGCAATGTTGCAATAAACTCTACTATAATAATCCAGAACAGCTGAGAAGGATAGTTCATAAAGACAGCAGATGACGTGGAATGTTTCACATTTCAGGTAATTTATTGAAATATGCGTTAAACATTAAATAAGAAATAGAGAAGACTAGCAGTCAAAATGTAGAGTGATCAAGAATGGTATTGAACAACATAATCATCATGAAAGGCCCTTAAAATTGTGTTTGTAAATAATTGAACCACTAACTTGTCAGTAAAATGTTGGCTTTGCATTTAGTGTTCTGCTTCATTTCCTCAAGCACAGTGTACAATTGGAAGAAGTTTCTGAAATAATTTCTTGCTCTACAAAAGCTATTGGAATACACAACTGTACAGCATCCCTTCAGTGGGCATCTACAAAGTAGGCTTGCTGAGCATGTTTTCATGTTATTTACCAATGCCTCCAGTATTTAAAGTAATGAGCAAATAAAGAAATTGCATTTTTTATAATGATGCATTAATTTCAATTATAGCATTTTTCTTCTTGAGGTGTCACAGATTTGAGATAAGATCCTCCTAACAATTGTTCAAAGTAGTCTCTGAAATGGATCCTTAGAGCCGATTAAATGTTTTTATACTCCTCTTAATCTTAAAACATAGTGCAGAGTCTTTTTTATTACTTAAAAATTAAATAACATTTTATTGTTCCTCCATTCCAATTACTAGTAAATGTAGCATGTAAATACAATTTGAAAGACTTTTGAACAGAGAACATTTGCAGGATTCTCTTTTTTAAATATTTTATTGAAATCATTTTAAACATAGACAATCAGAAAAATACAAAAGCCAACTGTGGCAACGGCTAACAAACCCCACCCTCTCAGCACCTCCCCCCAATCAACACACCCCACTCAGCTCGCAGCCACCCTGCCACCCCACCAAAATAAAACAACAATCTCCCAAAGTGCTGCCAAAACTGGTTCCAAACCCTCAGTGCTGATACCACCACCGGACACCCTCACCCTGAAGCCTTCCCCACCCACAGAAATCTCAAACACATCCCATTAACCTTCCAAAAAAAGGACTTGGGAATAAAAAGCGGAAGACTCTGGAATACAAATAAAAACTTTAGCAGCATCGTCATCTTCACTGTACCCGACCCACCAAAGATGATGGCAGCACATCCCACCTCTTAGTCCACCTTCATTCCCTCCACTAGCTGCATCAGGTTCAGCTTATGCCAACTGTATCCCTAGGTAGCGAAAACTCGCCCCCACCAGCGGCAATTCTCTCAGTCTCCTCTCCTGTCCCCGTGCATTAATTGGAACACCTCGCTTTTTCCCCATATTCAGTCTGTGCCCTGGAAAAGGGCCAAACTCTCCCAAAATCCCCATGATCCTATTAAAGCACCCAACTGGGTCCAAAATATACAACAGGAGGTCATCTGCATACATAGAAATTCTCTGCTCAACACCCTCCTGCCTCCAGCTCAATCCCCCTCCACCCCCTTGACCCCACAAGTGTCATTGCCAGCGGCTCAATTGCGAGAGTAAAGTGCAGTGGAGAGGAGTGGGCACCCCTGCCTTGATCCCCGATGCCACACAAAATAATCCGAGTTGATTTTGTTCATTGAACACTCACCTTAGACGCCTTAGACAGCAGCTCAACCCAATTCACAAACCCGAACTGATCCAACAGCTCGAATGCCTTCTCCGCATCAATTTGTGTGTCCACTTCCCGGCTATCCAAGCACATCAAAATAACACTTCTTAATAACATTAAGCAGCCTCCGTACATTCGGCAACAGTTGCTACCCCTTCACAAACACCGCGTGATCCTTATCTATCATCCCCAGCACAAAATATTCTATTCGCGTTGGTAGCCTCTTCGCCAATAACCGCATCTACATTCAACAGCGAGAGTGTGGTACGATCCACACTTCTCCTGGTCTTTGTCCTCCTTTTAAAGTGAGCGACCCAGGAGCGCCAGCTCCAACCTAACCTTATAAAGCCCAACTGGGAACCCATCTGGCTCGGGCCTTCCTTGCCTGCATCAATGCCATACAATCCATGACCTCCCTCGCCCAATCGGGGCCCCCAGTCCCTCCACCTTTGCTTGTTCAAACCTCGGGAACTACAATCCATCCAAAAACTGCTTCATCCCCCACCGGAGGCTCAGAGTTGTACACGTCCGATAAAAGTCCTCAAAAACCCTTTTGTCCCCTCTGACTCTGATACCATCACGCCCCTCTCATCTTCCCAATCTCCCTTGCTGCTGGCTGCTTCCTTAACTGGTGCGCAAGTATCCTGCTAATTTTCTCCCCGCTTCTCTGCTCTCTCTCTCTCCCCCCCCCCCCCCCCCCCCCCCCCCCCCCCCCCTCCGGCTCTACGCAATTGTCTCACCGCCTTTCTGGACACCAGCCCAAACTCCATATGAGGCCTCACCCTCTCCTATAGTAACGCCTCCTCAGGTGCCACCAATATCTCCAATCCACCCTCAAAATGTCCTTCAGCCTCTCAGCCCACTCCGCTCTCTCCCTGTGCACCCAAATCAATATAAATTCCCCCCTTACCACTGCCTTCAGTGCATCCCACAGCATGGAGGCAGAAACTACCCCTGTATTGGTTTAGCTCCACATAATGTTGAATGGACGCTGATGCACCATCAATTGGACTCTAGTCGTAGCGAAGTTCCAAACAACAGGCTTTAATACGCTAGATGTGAGCCTGGCAGTGGTCATACAGAGAAAGGCTGACTGCCAGCCAGTACGAGCTCTTATACCCTGCCTTTTAGGCGGAGCTACCAACCCCTCAGCCAATCGGTGGGGAGTGACATGACCATCCACAACCAATTGGCACATGGTCATGAGAGGCACATAACTTGCCTGGGCCAATGGGCAGCGAGGCTGCTGTACCAATGGCAGCTTGGTTCTCGGGTAATATGATCTCTCTAGCCATACTACCACAGACGCCCTCACCCTCTTGCAAACCCCCTTGTCCGCCAATAACCCCACATCCAACCCCCATTGCAGCTGCTGAACCTCCCCCTGCACCACCTGCAAATCCTCCCAATGCAGTGCGTGGACAGAGACCACAATGCCGAATACTCTGATCATGCGACCCCCACCCAAAACAAAAAAAACAATTCAGGAGTACACCAAGTGCACGTGCGAAAACTCCTTCAGCCTCTGAACTCTTCACGCATCTTCTCTACTGAGTAGCACTACATTCCAAATGCTTCATCTGATATCTATGTAATATATTGTGCATTTATCATATGTCCTATGTTTTGCATGTATGGAATGATCTATTTGGATTGTATGCAGAACAATACTTTTCACTGTACCTCAGTAAATGTGAAAAATCCAAATCCAGTCCCCCATGCGCTCCATAAACCCAACAATGTAGCCGAAACACTCTGGGATCTAGGCACGACCCAGGATCCAAAACCGTATTGAAATCTCCCCCCACAATCAGCTGGTGCATGTCCAGCTCCGGAATCTTTGCTAAAACCCGCTTCAAAAAATCCACATCATCCCAATTTGGGGCACACAAGCATCTCTGCATCCTCCTCACAGCTCACCCTCCCACTCTGCTTTGCCATTTGCAAATGTGGAGATATTACATTTAGTTCCCTCATCTAAAATCATTAATATATATATATTGTGAATAGCTTGGGTCCCAGCACCGACCCCTGCGGTACTTCACTAGATACTGCCTGCCATTATGAGAATGACTGGTTAATTCCTACTCTTTGTTTCCTTTCTGCCATCGTCTACATCTTTCAACCTTTAATCCCATGTGCTTTAATTTACACACTAATCTCTTATATGGGACTTTGTCAAATGCCTTTGAAAGTTCAAAGAAACCAGATCCACTAGTTCTCCCTCATCAACTCTACTAGTTATATCCTTGAAGAATTCCAATAGATTTATCAAGCATGATTTCCCTTTCGTAAATCCATGCTGATTCTGTCCATTTCTGCCACTGTTTTTCCAAGTGCTCTGCTATTAAATCTTTTATAATGGGCTCTTGAATTTTCCCCACTACTGACAACAGGCTAACTTGTCTATGATTCCCTGTTTTCTCTCTACTTCTCTTTAAATAGTGGGTTATGTTACCCACCCTCCTGTAGGAACTGTTCCAGAGTCCAATTGAATCTTGGAAGCTGACCATCGAAACACCCATTATTTTTTTTTAAATAAATTTAGAGCACCCAATTTTTTTAATTTTGGGGGAATTTAGCGTGGCCAATCCACCTACCCTGCACATCTTTGGGTTGTGGGGGCGAAACCCACACAAACACTGGGAGAATGTGCAAACTCCACACAGACAGTGACCCAGAGCTGGGATCAAACCTGGAATCTTGGTGCTGTGAGGCAGCAATGCTAACCACTGCACCACCGTGCTGCCCTCGCACCCACTAACTATTTCTGGGGCCACTTTCATAAATACTCTGGGATGTAGATTATCAGGCCCTGGGAATTTATTGGCATTCAATCCCATCGATTTCCCTACTAATACCGATTTCTTTCAGCTCCTCCCTCTCACTAAACCCCGTGTTCCCCACAGCGCCGGCCCTAGGGTTGCTGGCGCCCTGGGCAAGCTGAACTTCGGGGGGGGGGGGGGGGGGGGGGGGGGGGGGGGTGACCTGGTACATGATCGGGACCCACCGATCGGCGGGCCAGTCTCTCTGTCGGCAGGCCTTCTTTCTTCCACCGGCGAGCCTGGATCCATTCGCCATGTTTGTGGGGGACGGCCTGGGGGAGGGCGGCCACCGCGCATGCGCTGGTTGGCACCGGCCCAACTGCACATGCGCGGGACCTGAGTCTTTTACGCGGCGCCGGGTCTCTGACGCCGGTCACGCACTCCTTGATGGCGCCCCCTAGCACATGGCGCCCCGGGCGACTGCCTGAGTTGCCGGTACCTTGAGCCGGCCCTGGTTCCCCAACATTTCTGGAATGTTACAAATTGGCCGTGAACTATTTTGAGTTCAACAAATTAAACTAAATTAAACAAACTGAAAGACAAATTAAAAGGGTCACTGCCTTTAACAAAAACAAAGACCAACTCTAACTTAAAAACATCAGATTAAAAGGGTTGATAAAGCACCCCACACCCTGAAGGCCTTGATTGTGATGTGGACACCGCCTTCTCCCTCTCCAAGGACACCTGGCCGTGAATTAAGTTGCAGAAGAGGGGCGGACAATCGGGCTGGACGACCACCTCGATTGCCTGCTGCCTGGATCTGTTAATGGCAAGTTTTACGAGGCCCACGAGGAGGTCCTTCTCATTCCCTGCCCCTCTCCGCACCGGATGCCAATAGATCAGGAGTGTGATACTGAGTGTAAACAAAACTTTAATAACAGGTTTGACAAAAGAATGAAAAGGAGTGCAGTCTAAGATATTTAACATAGACATGATCCACAGACTCCACAAGGCTGCGAAAAAGAAAGGCATCTTGGGAGTCCATCAACCAGTGCAATCAACGGTTGCATAGTTGCATGCAATACCCTACACCTTTGGTCCCCAAGATTGAAGGGGAGGGCGCCTGCGGAGAGAGCCTTCCAGTGGGGAAATCTGCTGCTGGATGGCAACAAGGTGTGTCCGGGGGAAACGAGGAGGTTAAGAGTGTGCAGCAGCAGCCCATACAGGTAACCCCTCCAAGCAGTTCAAAAGGGCAGGGAGCGCATTTCAGTGAGGCGGCTACGGTTGTGAGGCTCCAGCACCCGAGGGTTCGGGGCTTGAAATTCCGTCAAGCAGGGGTCCACTCAGATGGGGGTCCACTGCGCATCTTCAAGACCATGAATGCAGTGGGATCCAAAATTGGCCTTGAAATAGTGAGGGTAATACCTCACCCAGTTGATAAGGATATGAAGCAAGAACTGAACCTCCACCTGACAGCAGTAGTGTCCTTGTGCACATGGGATAGATTAAGTGAAGACCCTCTCCTCAAACAAAAGAGGAAGCGAGGAGAGTCTATCCGAAGGAAGGCCAGGGTGTGAAAGCAGGGGAAGACTAACAGGGAAACCCATGCAAAGATATGCTCTGATAGGGCCTATCAAGCAAGTCATCTATATGCAGCAAACCTAATCGCTCAATAACTACATAAGACAATTCCCTCCTCTATATCTAAAAGGAAAGAATCAGAACACCTCAGTGTATCCGAACAGGCGGTGGAGTGTGGCGACTAGGGGTTTTTCACGGCAACTTCATTGCAGTGTTAATGTAAGCCTATTTGTGACAATAATAAAGATTATAGATTAAGGATCGAGAAGGATCGGGCAAAGATGTAAAGTAATAGGCAAGAGAAGCAAAAGCAACATGAAGAAAAACCTTTCATGCAGCAAGTGGCTAAGGTTTAGAATGCATTACCTGACGATCTGGAGGCAGGTTCGACTGAAGCATTCAAAAGGAAGAATGCAGTGTTCTAGGTGAAAGTGGGAGAATGACAGTATATGAATTGCTCACTTTTGAGAGCTGATCAGGCACATGATGAGCTGAGTGGTCTTCTGCAATGTAACAATTCTGTGTTTCTTTTTTCAATCTTTTCCCCTTCAATTGACATCACACTCTCTTCACTGCATGAGAAATTTCCATTGTTTGATGCAATTTTAACTTTTGTATTGTGGATTTCTGTCTTTTCAATTTCTTCTTCTGACCTCTGCCTTCCCATGGCGGCCATCTCCATTGTGGCCAAAGCCAGAGGATACTCTCAACTTGAAATATCCCCATCAGTAACAAGGCCAGGAGCAGGACCTGGGTAAGCTACAACTTGGCCTTGTGCCAACTCATACCCAGCTGCCATCACTAATCCCACCGGAAGTGTGCCCGGCTGTTTGCTGGAGCCAAGGGGTTCAGGTGGGTGGATGAAGTGGACAGTGGAGCCCAATTATCAGTGGGTTTTGGCTACCCTGGATCCAGCAGAGGGCAGCAGAGCAGAGCTCCTGATCAGCTGTTCTGGGGAAATTTGCATACGTGCAGTGCGGTCAGCCTAAGTTGAAGGTGAACCTGCGAAGGAGACCCAAGGAGTTTGAGTGAAGTCAAGCATCCAGCAGAGGGCAGCAGAGCAGAGCTCCTGATCAGCTGTTCTGGGGAAATTTGCATACGTGCAGTGCGGTCAGCCTAAGTTGAAGGTGGTTTGTGGAGGGGCTGTTGTCAAGAGATAGTTAAACCTGAAACACTTTGTGAGTGTTTCCCACCCTACCTCCTCCTCTAACCAACCCCCCCCCCCACCCCACGGTGGTTGGGAAGCGGGAGCAGGGGCCTGTCGTGAAGGTGCGTGAGTGCCTTTAAATTTGCTTACCTTTCAGCGGGAGCAGGGTTTGAGGTAATATCAGGTAAGCTCTTCCTTTCTTTTTCTTTTTCTTGTGTTTTTTTAAATCCAGAGGTGATGTCAGGGAAGGCAGTGCAATGCTCCTCCTGCAGAATGTTTGAGGTGAGGGATGCCGTCAGTGTCCCTGCTGATTTCATCTGTGGGAAGTGCACCCAACTCCAGCTCCTCAAAAACCGTGTTAGGGACCTGGAGCTTGAGCTGGATGAACTTCGGATCATTCGGGAGGCAGAGGGGGTCATAGATAGGAGCTTCAGGGAAGTAGTTACACCAAAGACTGGAGATAGATGGGTAACTGTAAGAGGGACTGGGAAGAAGCAGTCAGTGCAGGGACCCCCTGCGGTCGTTCCCCTGAGTAACAAGTATACCGTTTTGGATACTTGTGGGGGGGACGACTTACTAGGGGTAAGCCATGGGGTACGGGCCTCTGGCACGGAGTCTGTCCCTGTTGCTCAGAAGGGAAGGGGGGAAAGGAGTAGAACATTAGTAATTGGGGACTCAATAGTCAGGGGCACAGATAGGAGATTTTGTGGGAGCGAGAGAGACTCACGTTTGGTATGTTGCCTCCCAGGTGCAAGGGTAAGTGATGTCTCGGATCGTGTTTTCCGGGTCCTTAAGGGGGAGGGGGAGCAGCCCCAAGTCGTAGTCCACATTGGCACTAACGACATAGGTAGGAAAGGGGACAAGGATGTCAGGCAGGCCTTTAGGGAGCTAGGATGGAAGCTCAGAGCGAGAACAAACAGAGTTGTTATCTCTGGGTTGTTGCCCGTGCCACGTAATAGTGAGATGAGGAATAGGGAGAGAGAGCAATTAAACACGTGGCTACAGGGATGGTGCAGGCGGGAGGGATTCAGATTTCTGGATAACTGGGGCTCTTTCTGGGGAAGGTGGGACCTCTATAGACAGGATGGTCTACATCTGAACCTCAGGGGCACCAATATCCTGGGGGGGAGATTTGTTAGTGCTCTTTGGGGGGGTTTAAACTAATTCAGCAGGGGCATGGGAACCTGGATTGTAATTTTGGGGTACGGGAGATTGAGAGTATAGAGGTCAGGAGCACAAATTTGACTTCGCAGGAGGGTGCCAGTGTTCAGGAAGGTGGTTTGAAGTGTGTCTACTTCAATGCCAGGAGTATACGAAATAAGGTAGGGGAACTGGCAGCATGGGTTGGTACCTGGGACTTCGATGTTGTGGCCATTTCAGAGACATGGATAGAGCAGGGACAGGAATGGTTGTTGCAGGTTCCGGGGTTTAGGTGTTTTAGTAAGGTCAGAGAAGGGGGCAAAAGAGGGGGAGGTGTGGCGCTGCTAGTCAAGGACAGTATTACGGTGGCGGAAAGGATGCTAGATGGGGACTCTTCTTCCGAGGTAGTATGGGCTGAGGTTAGAAACAGGAAAGGAGAGGTCACCCTGTTGGGAGTTTTCTATAGGCCACCTAATAGTTCTAGGGATGTAGAGGAAAGGATGGCGAAGATGATTCTGGAAAAGAGCGAAAGTAACAGGGTAGTTGTGATGGGAGACTTTAACTTTCCAAATATTGACTGGAAAAGATATAGTTCGAGTACATTAGATGGGTCGTTCTTTGTACAATGTGTGCAGGAGGGTTTCCTGACACAATATGTTGACAGGCCAACAAGAGGCGAGGCCACATTGGATTTGGTTTTGGGTAATGAACCAGGCCAGGTGTTAGATCTGGAGGTAGGTGAGCACTTTGGAAACAGTGACCACAATTCAGTGACCTTTACGTTAGTGATGGAAAGGGATAAGTATACCCCGCAGGGCAAGAGTTATAGCTGGGGGAAGGGCAATTATGATGCCATTAGACATGACTCAGGATGTGTAGGTTGGAGAAGTAGGCTGCAAGGGTTGGGCACACTGGATATGTGGAGCTTGTTCAAGGAACAGCTAGTGCATGTTCTTGATAAGTACGTACCAGTCAGGCAGGGAGGAAGGGGTCGAGAGAGGGAACCGTGGTTTACCAAAGAAGTGGAATCTCTTGTTAAAAGGAAGAAGGAGGCCTATGTGAAGATGAGGCGTGAAGTTTCAGTTGGGGCGCTTGATAGTTACAAGGAAGCGAGGAAGGATCTAAAGAGAGAGCTGAGACGAGCAAGGAGGGGACATGAGAAGTCTTTGGCAGGTAGGATCAAGGAAAACCCAAAAGCTTTCTATAGGTATGTCAGGAATAAAAGAATGACTAGGGTAAGAGTAGGGCCAGTCAAGGACAGTGGTGGGAAGTTGTGTGTGGAGGCTGAGGAGATAAGTGAGATACTAAATGAATACTTTTCGTCAGTATTCACTCAAGAAAAAGATAATATTGTGGAGGAGAATGCTGAGACCCAGGATATTAGAATAAATGGCATTGAGGTGCGTAGGGAAGAAGTGTTGGCAATTCTGGACAAGGTGAAAATAGATAAGTCCCTGGGGCCTGATGGGATTTATCCTAGGATTCTCTGGGAAGCCAGGGAAGAGATTGCTGAGCCTTTGGCTTTGATTTTTATGTCATCATTGGCTACAGGAATAGTGCCAGAGGACTGGAGGATAGCAAATGTGGTCCCTTTGTTCAAGAAGGGGAGTAGAGATAACCCCGGTAACTATAGGCCGGTGAGCCTAACGTCTGTGGTGGGTAAAGTCTTGGAGAGGATTATAAAAGATACAATTTATAATCATCTAGATAGGAATAATATGATTAGGGATAGTCAGCATGGTTTTGTGAAGGGTAGGTCATGCCTCACAAACCTTATCGAGTTCTTTGAGAAGGTGACTGAACAGGTAGACGAGGGTAGAGCAGTTGATGTGGTGTATATGGATTTTAGTAAAGCGTTTGATAAGGTTCCCCACGGTCGGCTATTGCAGAAAATACGGAGGCTGGGGATTGAGGGTGATTTAGAGATGTGGATCAGAAATTGGCTAGTTGAAAGAAGACAGAGAGTGGTAGTTGATGGGAAATGTTCAGAATGGAGTTCAGTTACGAGTGGCGTACCACAAGGATCTGTTCTGGGGCCGTTGCTGTTTGTCATTTTTATAAATGACCTAGAGGAGGGCGCAGAAGGATGGGTGAGTAAATTTGCAGACGACACTAAAGTCGGTGGAGTTGTAGACAGTGCGGAAGGATGTTGCAGGTTACAGAGGGACATAGATAAGCTGCAGAGCTGGGCTGAGAGGTGGCAAATGGAGTTTAATGTGGAGAAGTGTGAGGTGATTCACTTTGGAAAGAATAACAGGAATGCGGAATATTTGGCTAATGGTAAAATTCTTGGTAGTGTGAATGAGCAGAGGGATCTCGGTGTCCATGTACATAGATCCCTGAAAGTTGCCACCCAGGTTGATAGGGTTGTGAAGAAGGCCTATGGTGTGTTGGCCTTTATTGGTAGAGGGATTGAGTTCCGGAGCCATGAGGTCATGTTGCAGTTGTACAAAACTCTAGTACGGCCGCATTTGGAGTATTGCGTACAGTTCTGGTCGCCTCATTATAGGAAGGACGTGGAAGCTTTGGAACGGGTGCAGAGGAGATTTACCAGGATGTTGCCTGGTATGTTGCTAGCACGAGGGGACATAGCCTTAAATTGAGGGGTAATAGATATAGGACAGAGGTCAGAGGTGGGTTTTTTACGCAAAGAGTGGTGAGGCCGTGGAATGCCCTACCTGCAACAGTAGTGAACTCGCCAACATTGAGGGCATTTAAACGTTTATTGGATAAGCATATGGATGATAAGGGCATAGTGTAGGTTAGATGGCCTTTAGTTTTTTTCCATGTCGGTGCAACATCGAGGGCCGAAGGGCCTGTACTGCGCTGTATCGTTCTATGTTCTATGGGGTGGGGTGCTTTTTGAAATAAGATCTACTAAGAAAATGAGTGGAGGGGTTTTGGGAAGAGGTTCTGCTACATAAGTTTGGGGGAAATGGGTTTGGGCAGAGGGACAGTTGAATGAGTCGAGTGTGGGGTTTGGGAAGAGGGCGGCTGAGTGATTGACAGGGAGAGGATTTGGGAAGAGTGGCTGCTGCTAAGTGAGTCGGGGAGGGAGTTTGGAAAAGGGTCTGCTGAGTGAGTGGTCGGACCTAGGTTTGGGAAGAGGTGCTGCTGAGTGAATGGCTGGCAGGGGTGTCAGGAAGTGGGACGTTGGGGGTGAACTGGGTGAGAGGGGTTTCAGTGTCTTCTATCACTGGTGTGGAGACCTGAGGAAGGAGCAGTGCTCCGAAAGCTAGTGTTTGAAACAAACATGTTGGACTTTAACCTGGTGTTGTAAGACTTCTTACTGTACTTCTATCACTGGGGTACATAAAGTGCTTTGCTGAAACATACATGAGTATAGAAAATAATTTTAAAACTTAAAATGTTTTTAGAACATTCAGAATTATAATGTATGATATGCAGATTTTAATGATATACTGAATGTTACTACATTGCTTTATTGCTGTTTTGTTTTTGATGGGGTCACCTTAATTTTCAAAAGTTATTTTTATATATTCATTCATGGGATGTGGCTGTCACTTTTTATTGCCTATCCGCAATTGCCCTTGTGAAAATGGTGGTGAGTTTAATGTAGTCACATTGGACAATGTTCGCAAAGCATAGCTGTTGTCCCTTGCTTCACTTTGCAAGCACATAATTCAGAAAGGACATGTCCTGTTATTAATACAGACTTCATCCTGTATGACGTGCACTAACTGCATTTAATGCTGAGGTCACTTTGGTGATTTGATACAAATGATACAAAAGTGTTGATGGTAATGGAAGATAAAAATGAAAGTTTCCACCTATTTGAAGTGGGCTATAACATTTTCACTTCACTACAGGTCATAAATGCCCTCATTACATGAGTCCTTGTTGTAAAATATTATCAACCTTCTTGTCTTCAGCCTCAGTTTTTTCAAGATGTTCTTGTTTTCGGCCAATCTCATTCCTAAAAAAGTGTACTTCCAGCTTTTGCCCTTTCTCTCCCCCTATACAACACTACTCTTCATACGCATCTTCCTCTCCTTCCCCACCACACACTAGTCCCAGATTTTCCTCTTTCGACAAGTACCACTACAGGTACCAAGCATCTACTGTAATTGCCATATTGCACTGGAGATGGGAAATCTTAATTTTGCAAGAAACATTTATTTGCCTTTGGTTTGCTGTTCCATTCGTCACTTAGAGAAGTGCATATGGATAGACTACTTGAATGCTGGGTTGGGGGAAGCTTGTGAGCATAATCTAAGACAAGATTACAGATGTAGAGTATATCCCTAAAGAAGACTCCATTTGACATGTAAGGTTAATAAATAACAACATCCATATTTTGCACTTCATCTTGCCAGCAATTTACTGGATAGTGACCAGGAGCAGAAATCCCAGCTGATATCCCCATACCACAACCCTGTCATCGAGACCAGATTTAGCTCCCCAGCTGCTTTCCTAGCTAAAGTCTGATAACTCCGTACAGATCAACAATTAGGCTTATGATCTCTCTCTGCTATTATACTGTAACTGAGTCATTGGGACAGCATTTTAAAGCTATCTATTTGGTCCTGCCTTCAGCTACAGAATAAGAAAGATTCATAATAATTATAATTAAGCACCAGTTTCAGAAGACCTGGAAAATTTTCAGTCTGGTTCCTAACTACAATAAAATCTGAGTCGAATCTCGGGGATCCACTTCCAAACATTTGTTAAGTGGAGTTTTGTTAGAGCCCAAGAGGGCCCATGAATGTGCCTCTACATAAACCGGCATGCCGACACAGACTACATCAGAAACAACAGGTTCAAATGCCTAATGAAAACACAGTAAAGTAGTTTTCCACTTCCTGTATCAAATTCACCTCTCCGCTCGACAGCACTTCTAACTTTCTCACAGGTTTACTCGCTATCCTTTCACAGGGAGATCTCAATGTCAAATAATGGCTTGTCTAGTGCTCAATGATTTTTGTGTGATCTGACCCTGCTCTGATTGGTCAGCATGTTCATTTGACAAGTTTGGCCAGTCTGGAGTTACCAGTGCAGAATTTCAGTTTATCATGGGCATCGTTTGAAGGGATCTACTATTCTACCAGCAGGAGTGGTTGGCATAACTGAAATTTTGTGTCATCTGAGTTTGACTCATTCACTGTAAATTAATATATGCACTGTACTAAAAGATTAATTAAATGACTATGTCCTTTTGAGTAAAGCAAAATTAAATACTGATTCCTCAAAGCTATGAGTGTGCTGAATTGACACTGGTTTAAAATAGCACTGTTGAGGCTATCTGATCTTGCATTTTCCTATTTTAGAAGTAAACTTCTTGAGCTATTTAAAAACCCATGTTGTTCTGGAACGTGAAGCCATACCACAAAGATGTCCTCCTCTGGGTTCTGGTGCTTTCACAATCAGTTCCATGTGTTATAAGATGGAGCCTCCCTTCCCGGCGCCAAATGGGCGCCATGCCAACCTGCGGATGCACAGTTGAGCCGTGTCAACCCGCGCATGTACGGGGGACTTCTTCAACGCTCCAGCCCCGACAGTGGTGTGGGGGTTCTGGGGCCGGAAGCAGAAGAAAATAGGACTGGGGGGGGCTGAAGAGAGGCCGGCCCGCTGATTGGTGAGCCCCGATCGCGGGCCAGACCCCATATCGGAGGATCCCCCCCCCCCCCCCCCCGGTGAAGGAGCGCTTTTCCTCACCCCACAGGCCGCCCCCTCCCCTGACCCTTCGCACAGCATTCCTGCCGGCAGCAACCAGGAATGAACGGCGCCGGCGGGACTCTGACGTTTCCACTTGCCCATCCGGGCCGGAGAATCGGCGGCCCTGCCTCGTGCAGCGACCGGCGCTGCGCCAAATGTGCCAGCGCAAATGGCGCCAATTCTTCGCACCTTGGAGAATCGCGTGGCGCGGTCGCGGCAATTCTCCGGCGCGGGGTTCTGAGAATCTCGGCCTTTATGTTTCACAAAACCTATGGTGCAGAAGGAGGCTATTTGGCCCATTATGTTTGCATTGATTCTCCAAATGAGCACTATGACTTAGTGTCATTCTCCTGCCTTTCCAAATACTCCTGCACATTGTTTCTATTCAAATCGTCATGTAATGGCTTCTTGAATTTTTCAATGGAACCTACCTCCACCATGCTTGCAGGCAGTGCATTCCAGACTCGAACCAGTCATTGTGTGAAAGAACATTTTCTCACATCACATTTCAATTAAATCTCCTCTTAGCATTTTCAGAGAGAGCAGTTCCATCCTCTCCTCATAACTGAAATTTCTTTCCCTGAAACCATTCTTGTAAACTGTTCACACCCTTCTTATAGTGTGCTGACCAATACTGTACACCATACTCCAGCTGAAATCTAGCTAGTGTCTTGTACAAGTTCAGCATAACTTTGCTCTTGTGTTCTAGTCCCCATTAATAAAGCCCAAGATACTATATGTTATTAATTGCTCTCTCCACCTGTCCTACCTCAATGATCTATGCACAGTTACACCCAGGTCCCTTTGCTCCTGCCACCCCCTTAAGAATTTTATCCCTTATTTTGTATTGTCTCTCCGTGTTCTTCCTTCCAAAGTGCATCACCTCACACTTCTCCGCATTGAACTGCATTTGCCACCTATCTGCCCGATCCATTAACTTGTTTATGACCTTTTGAAGTTATACACTATCTTCCTCCAAGTTTTGTATCATCTGCAAACTTTGAAATTGTACACCAAGATCTAGATAATTAATATATATCAGGAAAAGCAAGGTCCCCAATACCGACCCATTGGGGAACACCATTACAACCTCCCTCCAGCTCATAAAGTATCCATTGGCCATTACTCTCTGCTTCCTATTATTCAGCCAATTTTGTATTCATGTTGCTATTGCCCCTTTTATTTCATAAGGTCCAACTTTTCTCATTTAATCAGTTGTGTAGCACTATCAAATTATTTTTGAAAGTCCATGTACACCACATCATTACCCTCATCAACCCCTTCTGTTACCTCTTCAAGAAATACCAGCAATTTTGTTACACACAATTTCTCCTTTAGAAATCCATGCAGGTTCTTCCTAATCAACCCACATTTTTTCATGTGACTATTAATTCTATCCCAAATAATTGTTTCTAGAAGCTGTACCACCACTGATGTTAAACTGACTGGTCTGTATTTGCTGCGGCTATCCTTCCAGCCTTTCTTGAACAAGGGCATAACATTTGTAATTCTACTGTCTTCCGGCATCTCCCCTGAATCTAGAGAAGACGGGAGGATTACAGCCAGTGCCGCGACAATTTCAGTTCTCACTTCCTTCAATATCTTTGAATTCATCTCATTTTTGTCAACTTTTAAGTATCGACAGTCCCCCTTATAAATTTTGAAACACTAGGGGCAAAATTTCCTCATTGTCACCATAGCCTGTAGAGCATCCACCCACTTGGTAAAGATGAATGCAAAGTATTCACTTAACACATCAGCCACCACTCCGGCCTCCATGTGTAAATTCCCTTTTTGGTCCAGAATTGGCCCTACTCCTCCTTTTACCACCCTTTTATTATTTATATCCCTATAAAAGGGTTTAGGATTTTCCTTTATGTTGGCCGCCAGTCTTTTCTCATAATCCTTCTTCACTTCTCTAATATGATTTTTCACCACTCCTCTGAACTTTCAGTATTTCTCTTGGTTCTCAATTGTATTTTCCAGCTGGCATTTGTCATAAGCACATTTTTTCTTTCTTATCTTAATTTCCATCTCCTTTTTCATCCACGGAACTCTGGATTTGTTTGCCCTACCTTTCCCTTTTTATGAACTTTCATAAATCCCTACAGAGCAGAAGGAGGCCATTCAGACCATCAAGTCTGCATTGACTCTCTGAAAGAGCACTCTACCTAGGCCCAACCCCCCTAATCTATCCCAGCTAACCTACACATCCTTTGGGCACTGAGGGACAATTTAGCATAGCCAAAACACCTAACCTGCACATCGTTGGACCGTGAGGAAACTGGAACACCCGGAGGAAACCCACACAGACATGGGGAGAAAGTGCATCTTTACCACAGGAAGCAGTTGATACTAAAACTTTGAATATATTCAAGACGCGGCTGGATATAGCACTTGGGGAGAATGGGATCAAAGGCTATGGGGAGAAAGCAGGATTAGGCTATTGAGTTAGATGATAAGCCATGTTCGTGATGAATGGCAGAGCAGGCTTGAAGGGCCAAAAGGCCACCACCTGCACCTATCTTCTTTGTATGTATCTATGTATGTATTCCACGTAGTCAACCAAGGCCTGTATTGAACCGGGGTCCTTGGCACTGTGAGGCAACGGTGCTAGCCACAGTGCTGCCCTAAGGGAATATACCTTGACTGTGTCCACACCATTTCTGTTTTTAAGGTAGCCCATTGTTCAGCTACAGTTTTACAGCCAACCTTTCATTCTAGTCTAACCGGCCCAGCCCTGTTCTTACCCCATTGAAGTTTGCTCTCTCAGTTAATTATTTTTTTTAATGATTGCCCATTTTCCTTTTCCATCATCAATCTAAATCTTGCAATACAATGGTCACTGTCTCTTAAATGTTGCCCCACTGACGTTGTTTTACTTGACCCAAGAACCAACTCCAACAGTGCATCCTTTTTTGCTCGACTGGGCACATAATGGTGTAGAAAATTGCCCGAAACATAATCTGGAAACTTTTGCCCCTCTCCACCCTTTACACTACCACTGCCCTAGTCTGCAGTTCAATCAAGTCACCTCTTACTCTTCTAAACTCCAGCAGAGACAAGCTGAGCCTGCCTGACCAATAATGTACAGAGTACTCCAGTTATAGGGCGTGATCTACAGACCATGTCCCCCCTCCCCATTGGGAGTGCGACGTGGCCAGTAGATGACGGGTGAAGTCTGCCCCAGGCTTTGACATCCATGGCGCATTGCGGGATCGACCCAAGTCCCATGAGATGTTGGGATCTCGATCACACCCATAATCAGCAGGACTAAGCCGCGCTCGCGCAAGTAGGCCTTAAACCTACTTACGGCCTATGTACCTGGTATCTACCTGCCTCCCCAGAGAGGCCTCAGCTGGACGTCGTTCAGTACCAGTCCACACAAATGGGGGGACTCCCAGGCCATCGGAGACCAATGGGTGGCCAAGGATAGGTCCCCTGGTCCTCCCCTCCAATGCGGGCACCTTGGCACTGCCAGGCTGGGACCTTGGCAGTACCACCCTGGCACTGCTGAGCTGGTAGGAGCATTACCAGGGTGGCACTGCCAAGAGTTAGGGCCCGAGGGGGACATACCCATGAAAGGAGGGGCGAGTATGCAGGGTGGGAGGGAAGCAAGGCAGGTAATATGGAGCCTTTGGGGGGGTGACATGTTGGGGTCCTGGAAGGGGAGGCCCTGTAAGGCAGTGTGGGGGAGCCTGAAGAGGGGGGGACCCAGGGACCCTGTAGCAGGGTGTCCTCAGGGGGGGAAATGCCCATGTGTGTGGGTGTGACATTACACATGGGTGGGGGTTGTCAAGCTTACTTAGAGATCAGGACACTTTTTCAAAATGATAGCTCCATTTCCGAGTTCAGCTCCCCAGCGATGAAGAAAATTGTGCGGGTGAAATGCAACGGCCATGCTGCGTCCGAAAAGCAGCTTGCCATGCTGCAAGTGGCTGCTGGAAGCCAGGAGGCCCCGCTCCCGGGATCTACTCGGCTCACAACGTCTCGTGAGATCTAACGCGATCTCGTGAGACGTTGCTCCCACCCATTGTGGGCGGGGTCACATTTTAGCAAATCTGCATATTGGAGCAGGACAGCCTCTTTAATATGCAGTTTTTCAGGCGAGTGTCGTTAAGTACTGCTCTCCACAAACGGGGACCAAACAGAACGGTATTCGTGGGAGTTTTGCGGGATCGGAGACCAGCAGGTGTCTTCTTTGTGCAGGGTGGTACCTTGGCGGTGCCACCTGGGTGCAAGCCTAGCACTGCCAAGGTGCCTGTGTGGCACTGCCAGCTGGCCTTTGGGCACTTCGTCCCATGATTGAGAACACCGTGATTCTGAGTTTGATCTACAGCACATGTAACTTCTACAAAGAACTCCAAGCTTATTAATAACTTCTCACATTTTCCCTATGACATATGTTAAGCTAACTGACCTGTAGTTTCCTGATTTCTGTCTCCTTCCTTTTCGAATAAAGGATTTACGTTGGCTATTTTCTAATCTAATGGAACCTTCCCTGAATCCAGGAAATTTTGGAAAATTAAAAGTAATGCATCATCTATCTCACTAGTCACTTCTTTTAAGATCCTAAAATGAAGTTATTGCATCTGTCCAATTTAGATACTTTCGACCAGTACACTAGCTTAAAGATTTTACCTAGGTGATTTTCAATGGCAAGAAGAAAACACAAACACAAATACACGTTCAATAATCTTTATTTAACACACAATTAACCTTTAAACTACCCACAAAGTATTTCTAGAGGTACCCGAGATCAGTTTATACTACCCGCAAAGATGGCTTGGTTGGGCTTTGGGTTGGATCACTGAGTTCCTCAGGTCTATTGTCACAAAGGTGGTTCTCGCTGGCAGTATCTTCCTTCATTCCTTCTCTGGTCAGGTCTGGTCAAGGTCACCTCCCACGTCGAGTCTTCGCTGCTGATGGGTCCGGAGTGTCTATTTTTATTCCCCCGTTGGCTTTGCGCCATTTTTCCACTTCCTTTTGCCAATGGGGTATCAAGAGGGGGTTTAGTGTCAAAGATCCGATTGATGCATGATAGACAGGTCACCTGGCCTGCCCTTGGTGTCCATCTCCAATGGTGTTATTCGCACTTGCATCTTTACCAAATAAGGTGATGGCGGGAACTCTAGACACCCAAGAGCCTGGCCCGGTCACAGCTTACAATAGATTTTAACTTAAATCCCTTCTTATTAAGTATCTACAGAAACTCTTTCTATCTTTATATTTCTGGCCACCTTTCACTCTTACTAAAATTTTTCTCTCCTTGTTGATCTTTTGTCACTCTTTGATGTTCTTTATATTCTGTCCAATCTTGCGACCTGTCACCCTGTCTATGTGCAAATATATGTTTTTTTAACTTTGATACTGTCTTTAATTTTTTTAGTTAACAAGGATGGTGGGTCCCCCCTTGGATTTTTTTTCTCCTTGAACATACTCATGTCCAAGCAACCACAACCCTGTAGAGAAGTGAGTTTCAAAGATTCACAACCCTGAGTGAAGAAATTTCTTGTCACTTCAATCTGAAATGGTCGTCCTGCAAATATGCTCCCTAGTTCTAGACAATCCAGCTAGAGGGCATGTCTTCTCAGCATCTAACATGTCAAGTCCCCTCAGAATCTAATATCTTTCAATGAGATCAACCATTATTTGCCTTATCTGAAATAGCCTTTTAAATATCAGCCACTGCATCTCTTTTTTTTTAAATCCAGGGTACCCAATTATTTTTTTCCTATTAAGGGGCAATTTAGCGTGGCCAATCCACCTAACCTACACATCTTTAGGTTGTGGGGGTGAAACCCACGCAGACACAGGGAGAACGTGCAAACTCCACATGGACAGTCACCCAGGGCCAGGATGCGAACCCGGGTTCTCAGCACTGTAGTCCCAGTGCTAACCACTGCACCATGACCGCGCCCACCACTGCATCTCTACTGACCCACCGCTAGTCTCATTTACCAGTTCAACTTAACGAGGTCTGCTCTCCAGAGATCTTAGTTATTGTGGTGATATGCTTGTGAATAGTATTGTACGTAGTTAGCAATGTGACCTCCAACCACCTGGTGGCATCAGTCATAGGTCACTTGATGTGGGACACTCATCAGTTGATAGTAAGGCGTACAACAGGACAGTTGTACATTGGGTAGTTCCAGGCGAGTTCACAGAACTCAAGTAGTAACCTAGTCTTTATAGTATTCTACATAGAACATAGAACAGTACAGCACAGAACAGGCCCTTCGGTCCTCAATGTTGTGCCGAGCCATGATCACCCTACTCAACCCACGTATCCACCCTATACCCGTAACCCAACAACCCCCCCCCCTAAACCTTACTTTTATTAGGACACTACGGGCAATTTAGCATGGCCAATCCACCTAACCCGCACATCTTTGGACTGTGGGAGGAAACCGGAGCACCCGGAGGAAACCCACGCACACAGGTGGAGGACGTGCAGACTCCACACAGACAGTGACCCAGCCGGGAATCGAACCTGGGACCCTGGAGCTGTGAAGCATTTATGCTAACCACCATGCTACCCTGCTGCCCCAATCGTTTACTATGTTATTCTTCCACATGTTGATCAATAAATCATCATTGTAGTTATGTCACCAGCAGTTCTGTGTTCATCGTTACAATGGCAAGGTCACAGAACACAACAGTTATACCAGTATCACGCTACCTTGGGCTGTGCTGTGCTTAAATGTTCAGGCATAAATCCCGGAAATTCACACAAACTTGTCTTCTGCAGGTGCAAGGCAATGTAAACATGTGGCCGACATATTTTGGAAGCAACAGAAACAAATTGCTTTACAATGTTTCCACATAAATGTCTAAATCCTCTTCCCCTTTACAATCCCTCTTCAATCCATCTGTTTGGCCAAGCATCTAACCATAACTCCTATTATCTCCTCCTTTGGCTTCAAGTCATTTCTTTTAGCCTGGTTATGCATCGGAAGCATCAAGGAATCGTTTACTATGTTTTTTTTAATAAAATATTTTTATTCTTTTTCACATTTTCTTCAAAATTTACACCCATCAACAATCAACGGTTACAAATACAATGCCAATATCCTTATCAACGACAACAATCCCATCCTCCCACCAACCCCCAAACAACAACCCACATGTCAACACAAACATCAAATAAAAAAGGAATTAGGAATCATCTGTCGTCACCATCAACATAAATCGTTTACTATGTTAAAGGCTCGATGGAAAAGCAAATTGAATTAAAAAATTTAAATTCTGTTCCTCATAGATTGTGTAACTGACACTTCTATTTTCTGGTCAGGGGCAATAGCTAACACACTCAATAAAACCACAACAACTCAGAAAACATAAACAGAAGTAGCTAATACAGTCCCTCAAACTTGCTTGACAACATAAGATCATGACTGATCTTCGATTTCACTCTCCTCGATTTTCCCTCAATTCCCTTGGAGTCCAACAATCTATTCACCTCTACCTTGAACATACTCATGTCTAAGCAACCACAACCCTGTAGAGAAGCAAGTTTCAAAGATTCACAACCCTGAGTGAAGAAATTTCTTGTCACTTCAATCTGAAATGGTCGTCCTGCAAATATGCTCCCTAGTTCTAGACAATCCAGCTAGAGGGCATGTCTTCTCAGCATCTAACATGTCAAGCCCCCTCAGAATCTAATATCTTTCAATGAGATCAACCATTATTTGCCTTAACTTTGACACCATATGCCAATTCTATTCAATCTCTCCTCTGGATAACTTCTCATACCAGAAATTATCTCGCGAACCTTTGTTGCACCCCTCTCAGGAAAATATATCCTTCCTTAGGTACAGGGACCACAACTATACTCCAACACTTCATCAAAGCCCGATACAATTGCAGAATAAATTCAGAGCTCCTTCATCAGGTGAGTGCTGCGCTCCAAAAGCTAGTGATTCCAAATAAACCTGTTGGACTTTAACCTGGTGTTGTAAGATTTCTTACTGTGCCCACCCCAGTCCAACGCCGGAATCTCCACATCATTCCTTATTATTGCACTCCAAACCCCATTGGAAAAAAGGGCGCCATACAAATTACTTTGCTGATTACTTGTACCTATATGTTAACGTTGTTGTAAAAATAACACGTAAACCCTCTGAACACTGACATTTAATAGCTTATGGCCATGCAAAAAGATCCTGCTTTTCTATTTTTCTGATCGAAGTGAAGAACCTCACATTTCCCCACATTATTGTCTATCTGCAACCTTTTTATTCACTCACTTAACCTGTTTGTATCCCTTTGCAGACTTTCTGCACCCTCTCCACAGCCTACTTTGCTGCCAATATTTATATTACCAGCAAAGCATGAAATTTCACATAAACTCATATGCAGGAAACTTTGCAACACATGAGGAAATGAGATTACCATCAGTAGAGATGCAATTATGAACGCAGGCACAGTCTGGGAGGAGTTACAACATCACGACAACTCAACCATCAAGGACATTAATATCCAAAATTCTTACAAACTAGGTCTCACAATCTAATGAAAACTGGATTAATGTCATTAGGGATACGGACTGGGGACCTCCAGGCTCTGCCCGTTAGAATGGAAGGAAAATTTCAGTCTGGTTAGGCCCAGAATTGGAACCCCTTAGCTATGGTTGTTAATATTTAATAATTTTTTCCCACCATATGTTTCTGTTTTTCCCGACCAAAGTGAATAATCCATATTGATTGCCGGCAATGTTCCCTGTAAACTGTACACAAGCCACACAGCAACCCCGAAGGTACTGTATTGGGTTGCCCCTTTATAACATGACGCAAAATAAAATTTAAAGGCACTGCACATTCAAATGAACAGGCCATGCTCAACAGAATAAATGCAGAGGGAACACTGGTTACTACACCACAAATGATCTGAAAACAAAAACGTGAATACCAGATACAGGTTGAACATCCCTTATCCGAAATGCTTGGGGCTGAGTGTATATCGGATTTTTGAATTTTCGGATTTCGGAATATAATGTGAAACTGCGCAAGTGGGACTTGTGCATGTGTGACATGTTGGGACTGCGCATCACTCAGGAACCTTCCCAGAGCCTTGTAAAATTTCCCACTCGTGACATCACATCGCCGCTCGAAGAAAAGTGTGGATTTCAGAATGTTCCGGTTTTTGGAATTCCGGATAAGGGATTCTTAACCTGTAATAGCTTAATTTTATGGTCTGTCGACCATTAATATGCAAATATGTGAAGCTCTGGAAATATATCTTGGACTCTGTTAGGCACTGTTTAATAATTAAACAGTGCCCTCAGGATGTTTTGCAGTTGCTGACTGACTTCTTGGATGCTGGTATTAAGGAGGCACCATATAATCCTGGAACCACATTTGTGGCCACAGAAATACCTGCCTCTTCTCTGAACCATTGAATCATCTATTCCTGATCGTCCTCCTTTTCCCTTCCTTTCAGCTAAGCCACCTGTGGAGCTGTGGACTTGGTTCTGCCTACACTCCCAGACTAACCATCACTCTCAACAGTATTCGCTACTGGATGCTGGTTAGAAAGCAAGACATTTTGTCCAGGGGATTCCCATACTACCTGACTGGTCCCTCTCTGTCTGCTTAAGCTGTAGGCCACCTCCTCAAACATGCTATCCATGTGGCATTCAACTTCGCGGTGTACTGCAGTTTCCTCAGCTGCTGCTCAAGCTCCAAAACTCATAACTTAAGCTCCCCTAACTGATGGTACTTCTGAAACCATTGTAATCCAGGACTTGAGAAATATTCTGGTGTTTCCACACAGCAAAAGACATGCATTTGATGGGACTGAGGTGACTTGCATGCCTCTGTTTATGTTATTCCTAACTAAACTTAATAGAATAAACTAGAGACTAAATAAAAACCACTCAACAATCTACGCCTTCCTTTGTGCAGATGTCACTAAGTTATTTTTCCCTTTATCCCTGATGCCTGCATGTTATAACCCATACGAGACTGAAAGGGGCGGATCAATTAGTCTCCCCGTGAGTCTCATTGGGTACAAGCTTGCCTGGTGAGGTGCAGAGACGCCATCAGCAGAACAATGGACACTATGTGTAGAAGCTTGGATGGAGTGGGGAGCCCTGCAGAGTCGTCTGGACTGGAACCTGTGTACATTGTGTCACAAGTTACTTTGAAAATCAATAACCAGTTTCTTTATGCCTATGTGTGGACTCCTCTGTGGTCCCAATATTGGCAATAAGGATAAAGTGGAGCTTCAGATGGCACCACTAATCATTGGAAGCATGGCCATCTCTATTCGTGTCACTGGGAAAAGGTTTGCACTACTTTCAAAATGCCGCTCTTCGGGAGACTGGATGTGTTTGATCCAAGTATAGAGGATTAGATCGCTACTTTTTCAGGGCTAATGCTTTAACTGGTGACAAGCGCCTGACAGTGATAGAGTTACTGCCTGTGGAGTGCCCACCTTCAGCGTAATAAAAGCTGAACGTACCCCGCAACCCCAGACAGAAAGCCATTTGAGGAGTTGGTAATGCTAGTGGCGAACCACTATGCCCCAAGCCTTCGGTCATCGTGCAACGGTACCGTTTTAACGCAGCTGAAAGAACTCCAGGGGAGTGTGTAACCGAGCTTCTGACAAGTCTGAGGAATTTTATGAGTATGGCCCTTCTCTTTCCAAAATGCTATGGGACAGATTGATCCGTGATGCAAATAATATGGCGACTCAACAGAAGTTACTCACCGAGCCACTGCTAGACTTAAAGAAGGCTGTGGAAATCTGTGGAGAGAGAGAGAGTGCAGTGAAGGTTGTGGTGGTTGGAGGTCAATCATCTCAGCTGCTGGACATCACTGCAGGAGTTTCTCAGGGTAGTGTCCTGGGCCCAACTTATCAGTTGCTTCATCAATTACCTCCCTTCCATCATGAGGACAGGAGTGGGGATGTTTAACAGATGATTGCACAATGCTCAGCACCATTCTCGACTCCTCACATAATGAAGCAGTATGTGTCCAAATGCAGCAAGACCTGGACAATATCCAGGCTTGGGCTCACAAATGGCAAGTTACATTCACGCCACACAAGTGGCAGAAAATGGCCATCTCCGACACGAGAGGATCTAACCATCGCCCCTTGACATTCAATGGCATTACCATTGCTGAATCCCCAATAATCAATATCCTGGGGGTTACCATTAATCAGAAACTGAACTGGCTACCAGGCCAGGTCAAAGGTTAGAAATCCTACAGCAAGAAACTCACCTCCTGACCCCCTAAAACCTGTCCACAGATCTGGAGTGTAATGTAACATTCTCCACTTGCCTGGATGAGTGCAGCTCCAACAACACTCAAGTAGCTCAACACCATCCAGAACAAAGCTTGATTGCTCCCTCTTCCACAAACATTCAAATCCTCCACCACCGATGAACAGTGGAAGCCATCTAGAGGATGCACTGCAGTAACCCATCAAGGTTCCTTAGACAGCACTTTCCAAACCCATGATGCAACCATTTAGAAGGACAAGAGCATCAGGTAACTGGGAACAGCATTAACTGGAGGTTCCCCTCCAAGTCACTCATCACCCCGACTTGGAAATATATTGCTGTTCCTTTTCTGTCATTGGGACTCCTGGAACTCCCTCCCTAATAGCACTGTGGGTATCCCTACACCTCAGGGACTGTAGCAGTTCAAGAAGGCAGCTCACCACCACTTTCTGAAGGGCAACTAGGAATGGGCAATAAATGCTGGCCTAACCAGGAATGCCCACCTCCTGTAAATGAATTTTAAAAGGGAATGTAGCAGTTCATAGAATCCCTACAGTGCAGAAGGAGGCCATTCAGCCCATCGAGTCTGTACCACCCTCTGAAAACGCACCCAAGCCCACTTCCCTGTCCCAATAACCCCTTAACCTAGCCTGCACACTAAGGGGCAATTTAGCATAGCCAATCCACCTATCTTTGGACTATGGGAGGAAACCGGAGCACCCGGAAGGAACCCACGCAGACACAGGGAGAACGTGCAAACTTTACACAGTCACCCGAGGCCGGAATTAAACCTGGGTCCTTGGCGCTGTAAGGCAACAGTGCTAACCATTGTGTCACCGTGCCACCCGAGTTGCAAGGTATGGAAGTCAATAGTGTCAATGTGCCCCCTCCCAGCGTATGTCACCCCTAAAATGGGAACCTCCAGAATCCCCCATTAAGGTCAGAACTGATGGTCTAGGACCAAGTTGATCAGGCAAAACCCGTCCCCCGAACCAGTAGACGAAGACCCTAGATGATTCAGGGCAATTGCTGGAGAAGCCGCAGGGAGCGGAAACCACAGGGCAGACAAGTCAGCCCGCTTCTCCACTGGAGGTGTCAACCCAGATCCAACCCCTTTCTCTTAGAACAGCCAGAGGATGAGTATTTGCAGCTAAATTGTATTGTGGCACTCAAAGTTGCCCCTATTAGGATCACCATTCAAGTAAATGGCCATTCCTTGGAAACGGAATTGGATGCAGGAGCCGCTGTCTCGGTCATTGGCAGGCAAACATTTGAGAAGATCACATCAGGAGTACAATGTCGGCAGTTACAGGATACTGAGGCAAGATTGGCCACGTATGCGGGAGAACTGCTGGCCTTCGTGGGACCACAATGACCCCAGTAGTCTATGGTCAGCAGTCCGCTAGACTACTGCCGATTATTGTTAAAGGATGGGGCCTTAGTTTACTAGGCTGTGACTGGCTGCAGCGTCATTGCCTTGATTGGCAGCACATTTTCCAGATGGGCTCAAGAGGCCTCCATGAGATATTGGGTAAATATCCCATGGTTTTCCAGGCTGGGTTGGGGATAATTAAAGGAGCGATGGTGAAGATTCATATTGACCTTGAAGTACAACTGTACAACCTAAATATTATCAGGCTTGCCCGGTTCCCTACATGTTGCTACCAAAGGTTGAGCCGCAGCTCGGACGGCTGGAAGACCTGGGATCAGACCAGTTAAATTTGCTGACTGGGCAACACCGTTAGCCCTGGCCTAAAGGCAGATAAAACTATTCATCTTTGTGGCGATTATAAACTGACTGTGTCTAGGGCCCCCAGATTGGACAGATCATGCCGATGTGTAACCAGACCAGACAATTCGTACCAGGTGACGCAGTCTATGTTAGGAACTTTGGTGACAGCGCCAAATGGGTTCCAGGCACGGTAGTTCAACAAACAGGACCCATTTCGTACCAGGTTGGGTACATGACTGAGAATTATAAAAATAAATTTAAAGTGCCCAATTCTTCTTTTTCCAATGAAGGGGCAATTTAGCGTGGCTGATCCACCTATCCTGCACATCTTTGGGTTGTGGCAGTGAGACCCACGCAGATACGGGGAGAATGTGCAAATTCCACACGGACAGTAACTCGGGGTTGTGATCGATCCCGGGTCTTCGGCACCGTGAGGCAGCAGTGTTAATCACTACACCACTGTGCCACCCCAGGACCGAAATTAAGAAGCACCTAGATCATCTTCGCAACAGGAGGCCAATTATACGCAAAAATCATCAAGAGGAGCCAGCTTTGATTCAGACAGCCCCGGCACCAGCAGCTTCGAGGGCATTACTCCAAAGGGACCCGATGCAGAGGCGAAGGACTCCGACTCATATGGAGACCCAAGCATCGGAGGTTTCTGACGATGAACAGACCAATGAGCAGCCATCAGTGGTGATCCAACCATGGTGATCAGCGAGGAAGCAGTTTGCGCCATCCAGATATACACTGCCTGATCCAGCTCCACAAGTGCATGATGCGCAGTCGTGGGCAAAAAAGAGCAGGTGCCCTCCTACTCCACCTTCCTCAGAAGAGTCTTCAGATACGTGGGGGCAGATGCAGGCAGCTTTTTTGCAGGTGTATGAGTCTGGGGGCATTGTTGACGGCGCCTTTGCCATTCTCGCCATCCAAGTACTCCGCGAGCCCAGTGGTGATGGCGGCCCTGCGTGTGTGGGGACAGTGGCGCTAGCATTTAAGGTTGGAAGGTGCCTCAGTATGGGCATCCATTTTCTGTAATCATAGATTTACACCGGGGAGGTTGGACGTGGGGTTTTGGGGGTGATGACGGGCAGGGATCATGCAGTTTGGAGACTTGTTTGTGGGAGGGCAGCTTTTCGAGTTTGGAGGAACATGAGCTGTCCAGTGGGAACACGTTCTGTTATTTAGAGGTATAGGACTCTGTGAGGAAGCAGGTGATGTCTTTTCCCAAACAGCCGCCCCCGGGACTATAGGACAAGGTGGTGTTGAAGGAGGGTGTGGGGGAGGCCAAGGTGTCTGAGATTTACAAGGAGTTAATGGACTGGGAGGGAGCCCTGATAGAAGTCAAGAGGAAATGGGAGGATGAGCTGGGGGGTGGGGTTGGGGGTGAGGGATGGAATTGAGGCCGGATTGTGGGAGGAGGCTCTGAGGAGGGTGAATGCATCTTCGTCATGTGCAAAGACCGCAGGAAACTTCAGAGAGTCGTGAACACTACCCAGTCCATCACACAAACCTGCCTCCCATCCATTGATTCCATCTACACCTCCCGCTGCCTGGGGAAAGCGGGCAGCATAATCAAAGACCCCTCCCACCCGGCCTACTCACTCTCCCAACTTCCTCCATCGGGCAAGAGATGCAGAAATCTGGGAACACACACAAACAGACTCAAAAACAGCTTCTTCCCCGCTGTTACCAGACTCCTAAATGACCCTCTTATGGACTGACCTCATTAACACTACACTGTATGATTCATCCGATGCCGGTGCTTATGTAGTTACATTGTGTACCTTCTGTTGCCCTATAATGTACTTTTTTTTATTTCCTTTTCATTTCATGTACTTAATGATGAGCTGCTTGCAGAAAAATACTTTTCACTGTACCTCGGTATACGTGACAATGGGGCAGCAGGGTAGCATGGTGGTTAGCATAAATGCTTCACAGCTCCAGGGTCCCAGGTTCGATTCCCGGCTGGGTCACTGTCTGTGTGGAGTCTGCACGTCCTCCCCCTGTGTGTGTGGGTTTCCTCCGGGTGCTCCGGTTTCCTCCCACAGTCCAAAGATGTGTGGGTTAGGTGGATTGGCCATGCTAAATTGCCCGTAGTGTCCTAATAAAAGTAAGGTTAAGGGGGGGGTTGTTGGGTTACGGGTATAGGGTGGATACGTGGGTTTGAGTAGGGTGATCATGGCTCGGCACAACATTGAGGGCCGAAGGGCCTGTTCTGTGCTGCACTGTTCTATGTTCTATGTTCTATGTTCTAAATCCAATCCAATCCAATCCTTATCCAATTTAAGGTAGCTCACAGGACACATATGACGGTAGCCAGGATGAGTAGGTTCTTTGAAGGGGTGGAGGACAGGTGTGGGCGGGGAAGTCCGCAAACCATGTCCACATGTTTTGGGCATGTGCAAAGCTGAAGCGGTTCAGGCAGGGGTTCACAGATGTAATGTCCAATGTGCTGAAGGTGAAGGTGGCCCCGAGTCCAGAAGTGGCAATATTTGGTGTGTCGGAAGACCTGGGAGTCCAGGGGGCGAGAGAGGCTGACGTTTTGGCCTTTGCCTCCTTGGTAGCCTAAAGACGGATTTTGCTGAAATGGAGGGATTCGGGGCCACCTAATCCGGGGGTGCGGGTGGACGACCTGGTGGAGTTCCTAAAGTTGGAGAAAATCAAGTTTAAGACGCCTTAAGAGGGTCAATTGATGGGTTTGCCCAGAGGTGGAAGTCGTTCAACTTTTACAAGGAAAATTGAGGTGTCAGCAAGTGGGGGAATAATGGGGTTAAAATGGGGAGGGCAGGCCGGGAGGAGAGGGACAGCAGGGAGGTCGGGGTCTTTGGGTAGTTATTTATTGTCAATGAGATTTCTATTTGTACTTACTCTTGTGGTGATTCGTGTTTAATATTTATATAAATGCCTTAATGGGGCAGCACGGTGGTGCAGTTGGTTCACGGCGCCGAGGTCCCAGGTTCAATCCCGGTTCTGGGTCACTGTCCATGTGGAGTTTGCACATTCTCCCTGTGTTTACGTGGGTTTTGCCCACACAATCCAAAGATGTGCAGATTAGGTGGATTGGCCATGCTAAATTGCCAATTTAGCTGTCGCGAATTTTTTGTAGAAGTTTGCCGGGAATCCGTCCGGTCCCGGCGCCTTCCCCGTCTGTATGGAGCTAATGCTGTCCATGATCTCTCCCAGTGCTAGTGGTGCTTCCAGGTCCCGTTTTCTGCCCTCCCCCACGACTGGAATGTGCAGGCCATCAAGGAACCGGTTCATCCCAGCCTTCCCCGTTGGGGGCTCTGAGGTGCACAGCTCTTGGTAGAAGGCCTTGAAGGTTTTGTTAATCCTCTCTGGTTCTGTTTCCAACGTGCCTCTGGTACCCCTGATTTGCGCAATTTCTCTGGTGGCTGCCTGCTTTCTCAGCTGGTGTGCCAACAGGCGGCTGGCTTTGTCTCCGTGTTTGTACAGGGTCCCGCGCGCCTGGCGGAGTTGGTGCACTGCTTTCCTGGTGGAGAGCAGGTAAAAGTTCCTTTGTAGTTCTTTTCTCTCCGCCAGGAGCTCTACGGTCGGGGCCTCGGAGTATTCTGTGCTCTCTGCCTCCCCTTCGGATCCCCCTCCAATTTTTTGCTGCCCTGAGCGTGATTGCTAGCGGTTCGATTGCTAGTGCGAACAGCAGTGGGGACAGTGGGCATCCTTGTCTGGTGCCCCTGTGCAGCTGGAAGTATTGGGAGTTGGTATTGTTGGTCCGTACACTCGCCATGGGAGCGTTGTATAGGAGCTTTACCCAAGTATTCATACTACCTCCAGTATGGAGTCGACCAGCTTCTGCCTAGCCACCCTTTCCTCCCTATCTCCTTGCGCTTTGAAGGCAATGATTTCCCCTCTTAGTACGGCCTTAGGCGCTTCCCAGAACGTGGAGGATGAGACCTCCCCGTTTTGGTTGTTCTCCATGTATTCTGCTATGGCCTGCGATATCTTTTCGTTGAAAGCCTTGTCAGCTAGTAGGGCAACGTCCAACCTCCATGTGGGTCGTTGGGCCCTGCCCGTTTGCAGCCTCACGTCCATGTAGTGTGGAGCGTGGTCTGATATCACAATTGCGGAGTATTCCACTTTGTCTATCCCCGGAAGCACCGTTTTCCCCACCACAAAGAAGTCAATTCTGGTGTACACGTTGTGTACTGGGGAGAAGAAGGGGAATTCTTTCTCCCCCGGGTGGGCGAACCTCCAGGGGTCCACTGCTCCCATCTGCTCCATTAAGTGACTGAGTTCCCTTGCCATGCTTGAGGTTTTCCCCGTTTTGGAGTTTGATCTGTCCGTCTTTGGGTCCTGTACCCAGTTGAAATCCCCCCCCCCCATGATTAGTCGGTGCGTCGCTATGTCTGGGATTTCTGCCATGGTCTTTTTGATGAAACTCGTGTCGTCCCAGTTGGGCGCATACACGTTGACTAGGACTACCGGCGCCCCATCCAGGGCCCCGCTGACCATGACATACCGCCCCCCTGGGTCTGTAACCGTCTTTGTCGCCCTAAACATCGTCCTCTTGCCGATCAGTATTGCCACCCCCCTGGCCCTTGTCCCATAACAGGAATGATAGGTTTGTCCCACCCAGCCCTTTCTTACCCGCAGTTGGTCCTGCTCCCTCAGGTGCGTCTCTTGGAGGAAGACTGTGCCGGCCCTCATGTTTCTGAGGTGGGTGAGGACTCTAGATCTCTTCACTGGGCCGTTAAGTCCCCTTACGTTCCAGGTGATTATCCTGGTGGGGGGCTTCTGCCCCCTCGTTCCTGTGGGATTAACCATATTTATCTGGTGGACGTGCCCCTGCCCTCCGGGGTTTCCCTTTGTTAGGGGGCCGTCCAGGATGGCCGCTACCACTGCTCTCCCCATGCGTTCGGGTCTCTGCGCTCCGGGGTTTCCCCTTGTCTTGGGGGCACCCGCCATGGCCGTCCACTGTGTGTCCGCCACGCGGGTAGTCCCCTGCACACCGGGGGCCCCCTTCGCCCACAGACCGTACTGGGTGGGTGCTTGCAGCGGTTCCTTGTTTTGAGCTCTTGGTTGTGGCACTTTGTAGCCCTGTTCCTTTTCTGGCCTCTTTTGTCCCTTTGTCCCTGCATTTCCCCTCCCTAGTCTCTCGCTCCCTGTGTGCCCCCCCGGTCTCTACCTTTTCCCTCCTCCCCTGTATACCCCTCCTTTGCCCCTCTATCCCCTATTCCTGTCCCCGTTTGCTCTCCCGACTTTGTTGGGTGATCCCCCCCTCCCCTGCCTGGCGCCTTCCCCCCTGTTGGGGGTGCGCTGCGGCCCTGCTTTGTCGCATGCCCCCAGCGCTAGCTTTCCTGCTAGTACGGTGGCTCCCCTCTCGGAGGATGTTGTCTCGCTTCTCCTCTACCTGGCCCCTACGGTTTTCTGCCCGCTCTTCCTCCATCCTACCCTGCACGCCTCTCGTCTGCTCTCCCTTCTCCAATACTCTCGTTCCCTCGTGCTGGGGCCTGGCCTCCCACCTGGTGCGGTCCCTTGGGCAGTGGGTTGTTTTTTGTTCTGGGTGTTCCTGCCCGGGGGGGGGGTTGGCTTTGCCTCGCCCCTCCCCACTCCCCCGTCGGCGTGTCGTTGCCCCTTGCCAGGGGCCCCTCGTCCCTACCCCCCCCTGGTGTTTTTCCAGCCCATGCTCCTCGACGAACCTATTCGCCTCAGCAGGGGCTGTAAAGAAATATTCCTTGTTTTGGTATGTGACCCAGAGTTTCGCTGGGTACAGCATACCAAAACGCACTCTGCTCCTGTAGAGAGCTGCTTTCGCTCTGTTGAACTCAGCCCGTCTCTTAGTTATGTCTGCTCCAAGATCCTCATATATTCGGATGGCGTGCCCTTCCCATTTGCAGGCTCTATTTTCCTTGGCCCAGCGCAGGATTGTCTCCCTATCCCGGTACCGGTGCAGTTTGGCTATGACTGCTCTCGGTTGTTCCCCTGCCTTGGGCTTCGGGCGCAGCAACCGATGTGCTCTGTCCATTTCCGGTGGGGTGGGGAAAGTTTCCCTCCCCACTAAGTTGCCCAGCATCGCAGCCACGTATGGTGTGGGGTTTCTACCCTCGATCCCCTCTGGCAGGCCCACTATCCTAACATTTTGCCTTCTCGAGCTGTTTTCCTGGTCTTCTACCCTGCCCTTCAGGCTCCCCTGTGTTGTGCCCAGTCTCGCCACTTCCCTCTCCAGGTCCGTGACCCGGTCGCTCATGTCTGTCGCTGCTTTCTCCAGCTCTTTAATGGTTGCCTCATGGGCTTCCAGTTTCTCCCCTTGGGCTTCCAGTTTCTTCCCTTGGGCATCCACTTTCTCCTCCAATCTGGTCAGAGCCTGCTGCACCCCTGACATGGCCCTGGTCACTGCTGCCTGTACTGCGGCCTCTTCGTCTGCTTTCCCCTCTGCCTTGATTGCCTGCAGCTGCTCCCTCACCACCTCGGTAAAGGCTTCCTTCCAATTCCAGCCCCCCTCTAGCCCCAGGGGAGAGAGCACCTGTCTGTCCAGCTCTTTATGATGTGGCGATACATCCGTCCCGCCGCTTCGTGCGCTAATTCGCTCGCCTGAACTGGCTTGCCTTTTGTCCCGTCTGCTTCTGGTGCTCCCTCTCCTTTGGCTCCCTTCTGGCGTTTTTTTCTCCCCCTTCCCTTTCATCTTTTCTTCTCCCCTTGTTTTTCTTTTTTTTTAAATAATTTTATTGGAATTTTTTACAGAAAATATAAAAATATAACAAGTATAGCAACAAGCAGTAATATGCAACTAACAGCCCCATAACACCGACAATTCCCCCCATACCGTAACATCACATGTATCACACTCCCCCCACCCCCCCCACAAGAGAACTTAAGCCCCCTTGTTTTTCTTTTCCCCCCTTTTCCGCACCTTATTTTTATTTTATTTATTTATTATAATTTATTTTTTTAAATACTTTTTTTTGTCTCTTCCTTTTTTTTCCCTTCTCCTCCCTTCTTTCCTTTACCACTGTATTTTATTTATTTATTTATTAATTATTTTCTCCCCCCCCCCCCCCCCCCCCCCGCTTTTATGCAACTCCTCTCAGGTGGGCTTACTTTTGATGGTGGGTGTAAAAAGAGAGAAAGTAATATATATACCCCTCCCCCCTCTCTCTTTAACAGTTTTCTTTTGGGTATTTTAAAATACAAGTCCTCTTCCCCCCCTCCTTTCTCCTCACTCACCCAGGAGCGAGAGGGAGAGAGAGGCTTTTGCCCAATCCCTTTGTCCTTGTTGCCTCGTGGTGGTCGCTGCCGGTTGGGGGTTGGGGGGGGGGTCGGTCCCCGCTGCTCGGTCCCCACGTCCTCCCGGTGGGGGTGGTTAGGTTGCTAGTCGCTGCCGCACCGCTCCGCTCCTGGCCTGCGTTTGGGAGGGGGGGGGGGTGGACCTGCCGCTGCCGCACCGCTCCGCTCCTGGCCTGCATTAGGGGGGGGGGGGGAGTGTGTGTGTGGACCTGCCGCTGCCACCGCCACACCGCTCCTGCTGCCGCCGAACCGCTCCTGCCGCTGCCGCCGCCGAGGATCCTCCGCTGACAGGTTTGGGGGGGGGGGGGCGTGCGTCCCTTTCCTTCCCTGCTCTTTGCCGCTACGGGAGCCCCTCTCCGTGCGACCGCTCCGCTTGCCGACCCGAAGTCAAGTGAGGAGATATTTCTTCATGGTGGTGAACCTATGGAACATTTTGCCGCAGAAGACTGTGGAGGCCAAATCACTGAGTGTCTTTAAGACAGAGATAGATACTTCCGTTGGTGGCTATGAAGGAGTAAGTCGCACATTTGGTGGCTCCCGCTCAGGTCGGACTTTTGGACCTTTTCCCCGGATTTTTTACTGGACTTGATTTGAAAAATCGATGACAGAGGCAATTGGTACTGGATTCCCACATCGGTGCATGGAGAGGAGGACTAGAAGAGCTTGCAAAGGCAGAAACAGACAGACAGAAAAGGCTTGGGCTGAAGCTGCAGGGGGAGAAAGCATGGTGGATGACCGGACTTCTGGCTTGTCGACCCAACTGTCAACGGAGCAGTTGATGCAATTTATCTAGGAGGGCTTCACCAAGCAGAAGTGGGACTGCTTGGATCTGATAAAAGAGTCAATTGCGCGGCTGGAGCTTAGATTGGATGCCCAAGATCAGGCGATCCAGAAAGTAGAGAAGGCACTGGCTGACCAGGAGGACATCAAACCCGGTGGAGCTGGAGGTGGCGAACCTGAGAGACATGTAGAAAATGTATTCAGAACTACCTGGATGTCAACGACATGGGGGAAATTTCGGCAGCGTTGGTCTGGGAAGCATTGAAGGCGGTGGTTAGAGGGGAGCTGATCTCGATACGGGCCCACAGGGAGAAGGTAGACAGGACAGAGACGGACAGACTGGTAAAGGAGATATTACAGGTCGATGGGAAGTTTGCGGAGACCCCAGAGGCAAGACTTTTAAGGGCATGGCAGAGGCTACATGTGGAGTTTGGCTTGTTAACCACGGAGGGCGGTGGAGCAGCTGAGAAAGGCGAGGGGGGCGATTTATGAGTATGGAGGGAAGGCCAGCAGAACGCTTGCACAGCAGCTTAGAAAGAGGGAGGCAGCCAGGGAGATAGGGAAAGTAAAGGATGGAGATGAGAACCTGGTTGAAGACTCAGCAGGGGTGAATAAGGCGTTTAAGGAGTTTTACAGTAGGCTGTATGGAACCCCCAACGGGGCCGGAGGGGATGAGCCACTTCCTAGGGGGGCTGAATTTCCCGAAGGTGGACGGGGATCTGGGGACCCCGATCGGGATGGAAGAGATAGTGGATGGTCTGAAGGCCATGCAGTCGGATAAAGCCCGGGGGCCAGACGGGTACCCAGTGGAGTTCTATAAAAAGTTCTCTGGGATATTGGGGCCGTTGTTGATGAGGACATTCAATGAGGCAAGGGAGAGAGGGGTGCTTCCCCGGACGATGTCACAGGCCACGATTTCGCTGATCCTGAAGCAGGACAAGAACCCTGAGCTGTGTGGGTCCTACAGGCCGATATCCCTCTTGAATGGGGACGCCAAACTGCTGGCCAAAATTTGTCCTCTAGGATTGAGGATTGTGTTCCGGACGTTATTGGGGAGGACTAGACGGCGTTTGTTAAGGGAAGGCAGTTGGTGGCCAATGAAAGAAAGCTATTAAATGTGATCATGATGCCCCTGGAAGATAGGGAGGTGGAGGTAGTGGTCGCAATGGACGCAGAGAGGTTTTTGATCGGGTAGAATGGGAATATCTGTGGGAGGTATTGGGAAGGTTTGGATTTGGGCGGGGCTTTATTGACTGGGTCAGGTTGCTGTATCAGGCTCCTGTGGCGAGCGTACGGACAAATAGGACAACATCGGACTCTCTTAGACTATTTTTTAGGGACGAGACAGGGGTGCCCCCTCTCCCCACTGTTGTTCGCAGTAGCCATAGAGCCGCTGGCAATTGCACTGAGAGCCTCAAGGCGCTGGAGGGGGCTGGTCCAAAGGGGAGGGGGGGTGGAGCACAGAGTTTCGCTTTCCGCAGACGACCTGCTCCTGTATGTATCGGACCCAGCAGAGGGGATGGAAGAAATCATGAGGATTCTGCGGGAATTTGGCCGGTTTTCGGGGGTGTGGTGGCATGACTAGGAGCGCTGCCATTGGTGCATAGCACCCGTTTCCCATTGGCTCTGGCTGGTCATATGCCTCTCGGCTGATTGGCTGAGACTAGTCGTGTGACTGCTCACCAATTGGTCGAGAGGCAAGTAGACCCCGCCTCCAAGGCGGGTATAAGTACCCAGAGGTCCCGGCGGTCGGCCTTTCACTGTAGTCGACCACCGGGCTAACATCTAGCTGATTAAAGCCTAAGTTTGGACCTTCATCGTGTCTCGCGTCCAATTGATGGTACATCAGGGGGATAGGAGAGGCGACTGGGGGAGCTGTCGTTTAGAGTGGTAGGGGGAAGCTATAGGTATCTAGGCATCCAAATGGCCCGGGAATGGGAACGGCTGCACAAGCTAAATCTGGCCCGACTAGTCGACCAAATGAAGGACGATTTTTGGAGGTGGGACGCGCTCCTGCTGTCACTAGCCAGGAGGGTGCAGATGGTGAAGATCACGGTCGTCCTGTGTTCCAGTGTCTTCCCATCTTTATTCCGCGTCTTTTTTTAAACGGGTCAACAAAGTGATCACTGGCTTTGTATGGGCGGCAAGACCCCAAGAGTAAGGAGGGGAATGCTTGAGCGGAGCCGGGGAGAGGGCGGGCTGGCACTAGCAAACTTCAGTAATCTACTATTGGGCGGCAAATATAGCCATGATCAGGAAGTGGGTGGTGGGGTAAAATAGTCTAAGAGAGTCCGATGTTCTATTTGTCCGTTCAACTTCATGTAAGGGCACCAGTTTAGGTGCGTTGATAAGGGTGCCTCTGCCGTTCTCGCCAGCATGGTACTCCACCAGCCCCATAGTGGTGGCAGTCCTGAGAGTCTGGGGGCAATGGAGGAGGCATGTGGGAGCAGAGGGAGCATCGGTTTGGTCTCCTATTTGTAATAATCACGGTTTGCCCCGGGAAGGATGGACAGGGGGTTTTGGAGATGGCAGAGAGCAGGGATTGAGAGGATGGAGTATATGTGACATGTCTAAAGCTTAGGGGATTTTGGCAGGGGTTTGCAGATGTCATGTCCATGGTGTTAAAAACAAGGGTGGCACCGAGTCCAGAGGTGGTGATTTTCGGGCTGTCGGAAAGATCCAGGAATCCAGGAGGAGAAAGAGGCAGACGTTCTGGCCTTTTCTTCCCTGGTAGTCCGAAGATGGATACTATTAGCTTGGAGGGACTCAAAGCCCCCGAAATCAGAGACCTGGCTATCAGACATGGCTAGCTTTCTCTGTTTGGAGAAAATCAAGTTCTTGAGAGGGTCACTGTTAGGGTTCGCCCGGAGGTGGCAACCGTTAATCGACTTCTTCGCGGAAAATTAATCATCAGCAGAAAGGCGGAGGGGGGGGGGGGGTTAGTTTAGCTTAGAGTAGGCGGTTAATAAAAGTGGGATCTGTAAGGGAGGAAGACGGCTTTTCCACTATGTTTATAGATTCATGTATATTGTTTATTTGTTGTCGCTGTAAAACCAAAAAATACCAAAAATAAAATGTTTATTAAAAAAAAAAGACAGAGATAGATAGGTTCTTGATTAATAAGGGAATCAGGGGTTATGGGGAGAAGGCAGGAGAATGGGGATGAGAAAAATATCTGTCATGATTGAATGGTTGAACAGTCTCGTTGGTCTGAGTGGCCTAATTCTGCTCCTATGTCTTCTGGTCTAAGTTTAAGAGTAATGAACGGCTAACACAAAACATGAGCCATTTTGCCCAATTTCCAGAAAAATACTTCAACGTGAGGGAGGGAGTGAATTATGTTCCTTATAGCTATGACAAAGAGTCATCCAGACTCGATCCCTTCTCTCTCCACAGATGCTGTCAGACTTGCTGGGATTGTCCAGTATTTTCTATTTTGGTTTCAGATTCCAGAATTCACAAGAGAGGCAATGGCATAGTGATATTGTCGCTGGACTAGCAATCCAGAGACTCAGGGTATTGCTTTGGGGACCATGGGTCTGAATCCCACCAGGGCAGATGTTGGAATTTGAAAACTGGAATTGAAAGTCTAATAACGACCATGAAACCATTGCCGATTGTTGTAAAAACCCATTTGGTTCACTAATGTCCTTTAGGGAAGGAAATCTATCATCCTTACCTGGTCTAAATGTGACTCCAGACCCATAGCAACATGGTTGACTCTTAAATTCCCTCAGGGCTGGGCATCAAATGCTGACCCAGCCAGCAATGCCCACATTCCACGAACGAATAAAGGAAAAAAAAGTAATTTACTTTTATGTTCCTTATAGCTAATTGACTAATGTTTGTTTAAGCAAGCAGTTATTAAGGCATTAATGAAGAACCAACAGCTTTTTGCTATTGATGCCACTGCATTCAAGCACAGTCACAGATATACTTACGTTTCAACAAAGTAAATAGTGTTTTATTTTTGCTGCAAGGTTTCTTGAACAAAATCAAATGTTTTCATAAAGTTGGACTGACTTGTAAAGGCCAGACTGTGCTGATTCAATTTCCAATCTGCTGAAAATAGCTGACTGCCAGGGCACCAATTTAGGCCTGTAATTATCCTTAGTTCCAGGGGAAAGGTTACCTTCCTTTTCTTAATTGCTATCGAATAACCTCTGTGCTGTGTGTCAGATGAAAACAGCCTATGATTCCAGTTACAGACGATTAGACTTCTGACACTATGTAAGCTCAAACATTAAAACTCATGTTCATAGAATCCCTACAGTGCAGAAGGAGGCCACTCGGCCCATCAGGTCTGCATTGACCCTTGGGAAGAGCACCCTATCTAGGCCTACACCCCACCCTATCCCTGTAACCACACTTAACCTGAACACTAAGGGGCAATTTAGCATGGCCTTGTATATATTTTTTACTGTTTTAATAAAAAGATATGGCCAATCCACCTAATCTACACATCTTTGGACTGTGAGAGGAAACCCACGAAGACACAGGGAGAAAGTGCAAACTCCACGCAGACAGTCACCCAAGGCCAGAATTGAACCCGGGTCCCTGCAGCGCTAACCACTGTGCCACTTTTGGACTGCTCATCCTGTGATTTTCTTTTAAAATCACGGGATGTGGGCATTGATGGCTGGTCCAGCATTTTTATTGTCCATCATTAATTGCCCTTGAGAAGGTAGTAGTGAGCCATCTTCTTGAACCACTGCAGTTCATGAGGTACAGCTGCACCGACAGTGCTGTTAGGAAGGGAGTTCCGGGGACTTGCAAGCAGTGGAGTTCCCATACATCTGCTGCCCTTATTGTTCTAGATGGCAGAGGTTGCGGGTTTGGAATCTGCATTCCAGCAAGATTTAGTGGCGGAGAGATGGAGAAGATGTATTCTTTGTATTCAGGAGTTGGGGGTCACACACAAAACATTGTAATTTGTCTTCGCCCCTTAGTTATTGACAGAAATGCTGTGGATTTCCAGTATTTTATTTTTTAATTTTGTGTTTGAGGTTTTGTTTTTGGAAAAGTCAATGACAACAAGCTGGGGGATAGGCAGGGGACAGGATTACTTCTCAAACTATATAAAGCTCAGTAACTGATTTAAAAAAAAAAAATAGTAGATTTTATGTTACTGGTGCTAGCCTCTGAATTTTTCTCTGGTCTTCAGCTTATTCTCAATCTAGGAATTGGTGAATGAGGGTAAAGGTTAGTCCGACATCCTGGGAACATGATTTATTTTTCTGAATTTGTCCTAGCTTGACTCACAGCAGAAATGTAATTATAAAACAGAGCAGCATATATCTTGAAGGTTTGTTGGTTTGGAAAAGATTGCTGTACAGAAATAGGGAAGGTCAAGGTCATGGTTTAAAACAAGGATGAAGATGTTAAAATTGAAATATTGCTTAACTAGGAGCAATGGAGATGAACAAACACAGGAGTGATATGTAAATTTCACAAATTAGTTTACAGATGAGCATTTCCACAACAGATGGGCTGAGGGAAGGTAAAATGTCAGACTATGTTACGGAGGTAGAAATAGGGATTTTAGCGATGGCTTGGTTGAAAACTTATCTCGGAGTCAAATATGACACCAAAGCTGTGAACTATCTGGTTCAGCATCCAATATGTGCCTGAGAATGTGATGGAGTGAGTGGCTAAAGGACTAGTGTTTTGGCAGGGGCTGAAGACAACAGGTGGGGTTAGCAGGCCCGTTAGCTTCAGGCACAAATCCCATCATGGCCACAAAATACTGTGAGAGGCCAAAAGCGGGATTTGCCCCTGACGAGATTTGCGATCGTGATCTTCCTGGACCCTCCCCGATGATGTCATCAGTCTCTTGCCCAGGAAGGGCGGAAACCTCATTTGCATCAATTTGGCACAAACCTGATTTGCATCAATTTGAATGTATTAAAGTACATACTTAGCAAGGTTAAAGTTGAATCTTCAAGCAGGGCACCTATTACCCCAGTCTATCCCTGATGGAGAAAGCAATCATGCCCTCGAATATTCCTAGAACTCATTTCCATCAAACTCATTGACCCTCATGAGTTGACTTTTATTAATGTCAGCCCACATTCTCAAAGTCAAGTAGGGAGATAATTCATGATTTAAGGATAAAGCTTGGGTGCGGGGATCGAGAGGAATTGTGTCTGCATACGTGGCAGACCCAGCGCCTACCTTGGGGATTCATTAGCCGTCAAGATTTTCAGAATCGTCCAGTTGACCCTGTCCATGACAAGGCCTGGAAGAATTGGAGGAAGAGGCTGGAGAGGAGCCAGAGGATGGAGTTCAGGTGGAGGTGAGGTTTTGCAGGGGCAGAAGGACCAGGCTGCCCTCATTGCTTCCTGCTTCACATTATAGGAACATCATGTTGTCCAACAGCTCAAAAAGGCACCTCCCCCCTCCCACCCTCTTGCCACCAAAGAACCATGCTAAGCCCCTCCATGAGTACAGAAGGAGGGTCGTAATAAATATTAGTCATCAGGGTGCTGGGCCTTGGGAGTAGTTGTGCTTGCTGATCAGAAAATGCAGGAGAGTAATGATGACTCACAGTGAGGAAAGATCTGTCACCCACCTCAGCTATTGCTTATATGTGACTTCTGTCTATCTGTTACCAGCACACTGACTCTCTGGCTCATGTGCGAATTAAGTTTGACCTGAGGTTCTATTGTCGAATAGCACTAGAGAGGGATTAGGGGCGAGGGTCTAGGGCTCACTGAATAATGCCAAAGTCCTTTCAGGAATTATGTTATTTTCACTTTGAGTGGGCCTAACTGTTTGCCTGAGTTTGAGGGGCTGTGAGAAGAGATGTGTTCAGATGAAGTGAAGTGCTATCTCACTGGAAGGAGGTTAACGACAGTGAGATCTTAAGATTGTGAAGAATGTGAAGATTTTAATGTGATAACATGTGCATTTTTGACATTTGATAAAGACCCCAGCTATCAGTACCTAACGTCATCTATGCCCACTCTGTGCCCCTACAAATCCTTAGCCTTGCGAACCCTTCCATTACATCTAGGTATATTCCCAAGATGCACATCAGAAGTGGGGGCGGCTTTCTGCCTTCCATGCCCTGTTGTCTGAGATACCTTTGGCAAGCATTCGAGGAAGGCCTAGGACCTGGAGGGCGCCAGCCTTCTCTTGTGTGGCACTGGTGTTGCCGCATCAGCCTGTTCAACATGCTGCTCCTGAGGTGCACCAGTATCAGGATGGGGGGATTCAGAAGGGATGGTCACTCTCGGGCTTTCCTGTGTGAAAGACCCCAGGAGGTGCTCCATGAGTTCCTCCTTCCTCCAGGTGCTCGTGAGCCCCTGGGTTAATCCATAGGATGGAGGGGCAGTTGGAGTGAGCTCCAGAAGCCTCAACATTATCTGGCGCTACCAAACCTGAAAGCCCATCATTGCTGGACTGGACCATGCCTTGGAGTTCAGCAGTCATGGATCTTTCCTCAGCTTTCCATTGCACCACCCTTGCAGTGTTGGGCTGGGTGCCACGCATCACCAGCAACACCTCCTGCGACAGGAGGGTTTGGGACTCCTCTATTCAGCCTTCCAATCGCAGGAATGTCGCTAATAACACCACATGGTATTCCTGGCTCTGCATTTCCATCAAGCAGCTGAGGGACGAATGCGTCCAGAGGCACAGCTGTTTCCTGGGATCCAGCAGACCTCCGACTGTCCATTCCTGCATCAGAAGCAGTGTGGTGCACACCAGAAAGTGACCCAGAAGCCTGCCGAGTAAGTTGTGCACCGAGGTGTGTGTCTTTGCGATGGTGGATAGTGTGTATGATAGCTGTGATGCTTCATCCAAGATCACCTCTGAGGCGTTTTTGAGAGTGGGCAGTGGTTGATGGGCCAGGCTTGTCAGTTGATGCTCCTGCAAGGCAAGGGACATGGTTTTAGTACATGGCCTGGTCAAGAGTTTGGACAACAAAGCACTCGCTTGCTGATCATTCGGATGAAGGTGCAATGGCTCCTCAATTTTCTCCCGCAGGCCAACCTTGCTCTCGGTGCAGGCCCGCTGCTCCCCTGCGTTCTCGTTGGTATCTTCCATCGGTCCTCGGGTTCGTTGTTTGGTTAGTTGGGTAGGCCTGATAGATGAGGTTTTTCCACTACAGATGGGTGGAAACAATCCCTGGTGGCAGACGTGCGGGTTTCTTCTTCTAGTTGGTTCTTCCACGGTGTCCGATTTTCAGGCTATTCTTGTTTGTGGTAGGCCGGAGAAGAGTTGTCTGTAGTCGTGGAGAAGTGAACTGAGGTTTGCTCCAGTGTCCATATATTTATATCCCATTCTGACTGGGGCTTTTCACACCTAAGAGTCGAGTGTCCTTTATCTTAATTCAATTTTAATAGATACAGCCATTGCAATTCTGGTGGGTTTCTCCCAACAGTTGGTTAAATTGATGAGAGTGCTTGGAGCTGATGCGGTGCAAAATAGTTTGGATGGGCCTCAGGAGGCGTTGATCGTTTTCCCATCGAGATGGTTTTGCAAGACACAGCCTGGACCCAAATTTGTTGGATTTCGCAGACAACATGGAGTCTATAATGTCCCTCTGTCCTGTCCCCACCTTTTGAAGGTGGCATCAGTCAGCGCTGGCGTGAACCTATGGTTGTTGCAGATGGGAGCTTTACCCGACATTTTGGTCAGGCCAAATTGCTGCCAGGACTGGAGGGTGGCTATTGGCTATTACCACCGGGCTGCTGGAGTGTTTTTTGGGTGGGGATGGGAGTGCCACCATGGCGAGGGCCCGGAGGGAGGTTCCCCTGGAGGAGGCCTCCGCCGCGCGCACTCATTCGGCTTCTGGCTCCATGATCCATCCCCTTACACTCTCGGCCGTCGCCGCCCAGTGGTAGAGTTGTAGGTTTGGGAGGGCAAGCCCCCCCCCCCCCCCCCCCCCCCCCCGCCCCCCCAGATTTTGTTTTTTGTAAGACCTTCTTTGGGATCCTAGCATTCTCCCAACTCGCCAACTCTGGATTCTGGACTCGGAACCACCCTCACCTTTAAGACCTCTGACATGACATCAGAAAACCCTGCCACAAACCCCTCAGCCTCGGACTTCCCAAAATATATGGGCCGGGATTCTCCTATTCCGGGCCCAAGTTCTGACTCTGGCGTCAAAAGCAGTGCGAGCCACTCCGGAGTCAACGGGCCGCTACCCGGGTATTCACACCTTCCTAGGGGGCTAGTACGGCGCCAGAGTGGTGTCTGCTGCTTCGGCGCTTGAAAGGCGCACGCCACGGCTGGCGTGAGTCTGCTCATGCGCATGTGTTCCTGTCTCCACGCCGGCTCCCGGGCAATATGGCGAGCCCTACAGGGGCCTGGCGCGGAGGAACATAGACCCCCTACGGAACTAGCCTGCCCGCCGATCAGTAGGCCCCACTGCGAGTCAGGCCATCGTAGAGGCCTCCCCCCCGGAGTCGGATCCCCCCCCCGCCCCCCCCGCCCCCCCCCAGCAGGACGCCCACCACAGCTAGAACTCTGAGGTCCCGCCGGATGGGGCCATACGTAACCCATACCGGCGAGACTCGGCCGAACTCGGCGGACCCTCAGCCCATCAAGGATGGAGAATCGCCAGGGGAGAGGGCGCTTTTAACAGCCCCCGACCGACGCGGCAGCGATCCTGCGGGCGCCCTAGAATCGGCGCAGGAGAATCGGTGGGTCGGAGCGGTGTGGCGCGATTTCCGTGCCCTCCCAACGATTCTCCGACCCAGCGCGGGATCGGAGAATCCAGGCCATGACATGGACATGGTTCGCATGAACTACCGCACAGCGCCCACACCTATCCTCCACCTCCTCTAAGAACCTGCTTACCGGGGCCACAGTCAGTGGACCACCTTAAACTGTATCAGGCTGAGCCTGGTGCATGATGAGGATCACTACTGAAGCGAGATTGTAGCCCAATTGAAGTCTTTAATGAACAAGTAGTTACTCCAGCAGCTCCGTTACAGAATGACTGCTGTGGGTGAAACACAGACTCTTATGCTCCGCTTGCTGGGCGGAACCAGCAGGCAGATTCTACCACTCATACTACAGTATAAGGTACATCCCACCTAGGTACCGCGATACCCCTAATATAGCCTACCACAAGGACGCATTAACTCTCCTCAGGGCCTCCTCCCATAACCCGGCCTCCAACTCCCCATCCAGCCCTTCTTCCCACTTTTTCTTCACTTCTCCTATAGGGGCCTCCCTCCCATTCCATCAGCTCCTTATAGATCTCTGAGACCTTAACCTATCCTACTGTTCTCGACACCTTATCTTGTAGCCCCTGGGGCGGCAGGTGCGGGAAGGTCGAAACCTACCTCCACACAAAATCCGTCACCTGTACCCATTCCCACCTGGCAACTCAAACTCCTCCTCCAACTACTCCAAGCTTGGGAAGCCCTCATCAATAAAGAGATCCCCAAATCTCTCGATCCCTGCCCGCTGCCACCTCCAAAATCCCCCCATCCAGCCACCCGGAGCGAAATGGTGGCTATCACATCGTTGCCCACACTGACCCCCCCCTCCCCAACTAATCCCATGTGCTGCCTCTACTGTCTCCACACCCGCAGGGCTGCCACTACCACCGGGCTTGTGGGGTACCGAGCCAGCGAGAATGGCAGCGGTGCCCTTAACAATGCCCCCAAGCGGGCAGCACGGTGGCACAGTGGTTAGCATTGCTGCCTACGGCGCTGAGGACCCGGGTTCGAATCCCGGCCCTGGGTCACTGTCTGTATGGAGTTTACACATTCTCCCCGTGTCTGCGTGGGTTTCACCCCCACAACCCAAAAGATGTGCAGGCTAGGTGGATTGGCCATGCTAAATTGCCCCTTAATTGGATAAAATAATTGGGTACTCTAAATTTATAAAACAAAAACAAAAACAAAAAACAATGCCCCCAAACTCGTGCCCTCACATGATGCCGCCTCCACCCACTCCCATGCTGACCCCTCTCCCACTACCTGACCAGGAGAAGTCCTGTTTGTCGGGGAAAGACAGAATACTCGGCGATTATTATCTTGGATCATACTCTGCATTTGGTGGACGTGGTCTTGGAAAAAGGGATTGCACAGAGGCCAGTGTGGAAGCTGGTTGTGTGGCTGTCAGAGGATCCGAATTTTTGTGTAAAGGTGGGATGGTGATGACTATGTGGGATTCAATAGGAATGGGGAGGTCTTGCCATTGGTGGCTTTGGAGGCGCTTCAGGCAGTGGTAAGGGGCAAGATCATCTTCTTTAAGGCTCAGGTGGATAGGGAGGCAAGAGAGGAGTAGCGGTGGATGGTAGAGGAAATCTTGAAAATGGATGGGAGGTATGTGGAGGATCCCACTCTGGAACCTCTGCCGCGGTTTGACCTTCTGTCCACAGGCAAAGCGGTACAGCTGTGAGGCTGGCGAAGGGGGTAGTATATGAATATGAGGGAAGACCCATTGCTTGTTAGCAGGCCTGCTCCACCGGCAGGCGGCCGCATGAGAGATGGTGCAGGAGAGCTGGTGGTGAGGACGGAGCAGGTGAACAATGCATTTGAGGAATTTTATGAAAAGTTGTATAGTTTGGAAATCCAGGGGAACGAGGCGGATATGAGGGACATTTTAGGGTGGGTTGGAGTGTCCTAGAGTAGGTGAGGAGGAGAGGCTAGAGCTGGACGAGCCAGTTGGGATTGAAGAGGTTCAGGCGGCGATAACAAAGAGCAAGTGGACAAAGCACCAGGGCCGGATGGATTCCCAGTGGAGTTTTATAAAAGGTTTTGGATAGGCTGCTGCCTCTGTTCGTGGAGCTGTTTGAGGATGCGGCAATCGCAGAGACGATGAGACAGGCATCCATTTTGCTGTTGCTAAAAGAGGATAAGGATCTGGTGGCATGTGGATCATATAGGCCAATATCTCTGTTAAATGTGGATGCCAAAGTTCCTGCCAAGGTGTCTGTGCAAAGGTTGGAAGAGTGCCTTCTGCAGGTGATTGGGGATGATCAGACGAGGTTCGTAAAGGATAGGCAGTTGTCTTCGAACATGCGGTGTTTGTTAAACGTGGTGCTCTCCCTGTCAGAAGGGAGGGAGCCAGAGGTGGTGGTGGTGCTGGACACGGAGAAGCCATTTGACTGTGGAGAGTAGAGCTACTTTTTTGCAGTGTTGGAGATGTTTAGGATTGGGCCTAAGTTAGTGGCTTCGATTGAACTGTCATATAGGTAACCGAAAGCTAGTGTGCACACAAATGAGGTGAATTTAGGGTATTGTATTTTCAGTTACATAGGAATCGAGGCAGGAGTGCCCCATGACCCCCCTCCTGTTTGCGCTGGTGATAAAGCCCTTGGCCAGTGCGCTGAAGTGCTCGGATAGGTGGAAGGGAAAAGTGAGTGGTGGTTTGGAGCATAGGGTGTCTTTGTATATTGATAATTTGTTGTTGTACATTTCCAACCTGGGTTCCACGATGGGAGATATATGAAATGAAATGAAAATCGCTTATTGTCATGAGTAGCCTTCAATGAAGTTACTGTGAAAAGCCTCTAGTTGCCACATTCCGGCTCCTGTCCGGGGAGGCTGGTACGAGAATCGAACCGTGCTGCTGGCCTGCTTGGTCTGGTTTAAAAGCCAGCAATTTAGCTGAGTGACCTAAACCAGCCCCTGAGGCTGCTCAGGTAATTCGGTGCTTTTTCAGGTTATAATCTGAATCTGAAAAAAAGTGAGTGCGTTTTGGTGTCTTCTCCAGAGGCGGGAGCTGGCTTGTGGGGGGAGGGTTGCTGTTTCGGGCAGCGACTTCCCATTTTAGGTACTTCAGGGTGCAGGTGGCTCTCGGCACTGGGCCCGGCTTAGTAAATCGAATTTCATGAGCTTGGTGGGTAGGGTCAAGGCAGATTTGTGGTGATGGGACAGCCTCACCCTGTCATTGGCAGGTCAGGTGCAGGCAGTAAAGATGAATATCTTGCCACGGTTTTTATTATTATTTCAGTGCCAACCGATCTTTTTGCCGAAAGTGTTCTTTATGGAGGTGGAAGGGCTGATTTTGTTGTTTGTCCAGGCAGGCAAAGTAGCGAGGATTCGGAAGACGGTGCTTCAGAGAGGGATGCAGTCAGGGGCTATGGCCCTTCCAAACTTCTTGTATTATTATTGGGCAGGCAAATTCAGAGAAGGTACGGGGTTGGAGCAGGGAGCCGGAGGCTATGTGAATGAGGATGGAGGCAGGCTCTTGTAAGGGGACAGGGTTGCGGGTGCTGGCAGCAGGGCCGCACCCGTTTTCCCCTGTGAAATATTCGGGGAGTCCGGTAGTGGTGGCCACGTTGAAGATATGTGTTGTGTTCCGTGACCTTGTCTTTGCAATGATTAATACAGAACTGCTGGTGATTTAACTAAAATGCTGATTTATTGATGGACATGTGGTAAGATAATAATCAGAATGCTATACAGACTAAGTTACTGATTGAGTTACATAGACTCTCCTGAAACTACCCTTATGTGTGACTGTCCTGCTGTATGCCGTACAACTTTCTGGCCACAGCCAGAAGTCACATGGCTGATGTCTGACATCAGCTGCTGGTGAGAGTACACATTGCTGAGTGTAACCAATATTATTCACAGGCATATCACAAGATTCCCCCTTCCTTTGGAGATGTTGATCTTTATATACAAACATAATTAATATCTTTACTTTACGTATGTAGTTTATGTATAAACAGATTTAACTAATGCCTCCATAGACATGATATGCCTGCTAGGTGTGTGTCCCTTGTGCACAGCTCATTGTACCTCCCTCACAGAATCACCCTGCTGATTGTTTGGACTCTTGCCAGCTTTTTTGAAGACTGGTTTGTGCACCGGTCTCTTGCTGTGTATCCTTTTGACGCAATGTTTTTTTGAAGGCATGTATCCTTGTTGGCCTCACCTGCATCACCAGCTTTTTCTTTTTGTGTTTCTTTCCACAACGCTCTTTGCTGCTGCTGCATTGTTGTATATTCTCTGTCTCTGGCTTGTCGGCCACAACATCAACATATTCTCTCTTTTGCTTCTCTTTTTGAGTTTGGGCTTGGCAACCCCTGACTTACTACTGGTCTGCACCACACGAGCAGAAGTGTGCGGATCTTCAGTTGGACATCTCGTGCCAGCGTGCTTCCAAAGGACTGTGTGGTCATAACCAAGTCTGTGCCTTCAATGGGTAGTTGCACAGCCTCACACTCTGGTGCCAGGGTTGAATCCACATCTATAACATGGGTGCTGTCCCTTCCTCGCTTGTTGGAGCACCTATTGATGGCTCCTCATCATTCGAGATCACAGTACAGATGTTCTCTGTTCCTGATGATTTATGCAATGGGTCATCCTGGTCTTGCACTATTATGTACGTGTCATCCGTCATCTTGGAGCTGCATACCATCTACTGCTTTGACTTATCTGTTGGGTGGAGTGGCCTTGAGTATCGGAGAGTCCAACTCCGGAACCATGTCATATGTCTGAGACGATTCATCTTGTCTAGAGCCAGTTTCTTCAAAGATGGTTTTATGTCTACTGCTATCACCTCATCACGCTCTCAAAACCATCTTACTAGCATTCTAACTCACCCTCTGAACCATTCTTTTCTTCATCAGATTCATATTCTTCTTTTAAGTCCTCATCATTGGAGTTAATATCATTGTACTCATCATCGATATCATTACATGCATCATCATCATTTTCCGTGAAGCATAACACTGCTGGTGGAAGTATGTGTTCACACAGGAATTGACCTGTTTTTAAATCAGCAGCGAGGCTTGCTGCAGAGCTTCCATCTAACACTCCATGCTTCGGAACCTCAGGAGGTGTGAAGAAGTTGGAAAAAAGAGTAATTCAACACAGTTTTCGTGACTGCTTTACGAGTAGGCTGACCCTCGTGCGATTTTCATTGTGACATTTTTTTCCATTCTTCCAGTCGATGTGGCAGCCTGTGCATCCCATAATTGTAAATACGAAGATGGCTACCCCATCAGACTGCAACTCCATCTGGTATGTTTTTACGAGCACCTCATTTGTGAAGTACTCATCAGATTCAAACTTGAATTCCAGAGTGAAGCTCATTGGCTGTCCGGGATCTGAGAAATTTATTGCAACATCTTGTAGATGCTTTAAAATGGCCTCATCATGCTCCTGTATCATGTGGCTGAGCATATCCTCATTTTCGAAGAGCGCTAACCAGAACTCTACAGTGTTTTTGGATCCTCCATCTCTGTATCTGGTTGATCTTCTTCCACTTTCACTATCGGTCGTACCTCATCAGATAATTGCGCCACTGTATCTGGTTGCTATTTGCTGTAACTTTTTGGCGGCTTGCTCACTAGGACGTACAGCTGGTCCACTAGGTTCAGGGCCTCACACTTCGTGTCTGTGGTGAATGAGATTCACACGGCATTATAGTTACCAATGTCACTCTGTTCCAAGTAGATACATGTATCAATATTGTAAGTGCAGTTGCACTACCTGACCACCAGGAAGTAGCTCTGGGAGTACTCGAGAGTTTGTACTGGGCTCCTTCCTTGGCTCCGCCCAGAACTCCTCCCCCTGGAGCTGCTGTATAAAGATCCGTGCCACAGAGTCAGCCAGCCAGGGTGTCTTTATATATTGACCTGCGACTCATGGGGGCCGCCATCTTCCTCGCCGCTCACCACGTGCGATCCATGGGCCCCATCTGCATCGGCATACTCAGAAAGCTCATCTGAAGACTACGACTTCCCCGGGCACTCATCACGCGGCCCGCAACTCAGCGCAGCGATCCTGCATCAAGCTCGCCAGAACGTACCGGCATCTACTCGACCGGACACCCACTCGGAAGACTACGACCTTCCCAGGCACTCATCACGCGGCCCGCAACTCAACGTGGTCACCCTAGATCAATCCCGCCCCAAGCACCTACGAAGTTCGATGGCGGAGGTCCAGATCAACGTGTACAGCACGCCATGCCTCTTTGACTCCGGGAGCACCGAGAGCTTTATACACCCAGAGCTGGTAAGATGCTGTTCGCTTCCTATTTTTCCTGAGCCAAACTATCGCCCTTGCTTCGGGCTCCCACTCAGTCCAACGAGCAATGGACCGAATGGTAGACCAGTACGGGCTGCGGGCCACATTTCCGTATCTGGACAATGTTACCATCTGCGGCTATGACCAGCAGGACCACGACGCCAACCTCCACCTTTTTCTCCAGACAGCACAGAAATTAAACCTCACTTATAACAAGGAGAAATGCTTTTTCCGCACAAATAGGCTGGCCATCCTCGGCTACGTCGTGGAGAACGGAGTCCTGGGCCCAGACCTGGACTCTTAGAACTCCCCCTCCCTCATTGCCTCAAGACCCTCAAACGGTGCTTGGGGTTCTTTTCATACTACGCCCAGTGGGTCCCTCAATATGCGGACAAAGCCCGCCCACTCTTTAAGGCCACACGATTTCTGCTGAGGCGCGCCAGGCCTTCAGCTGCATCAAGGAGGACATTGCCAAAGCAGCCATGCGGGCGGTGGATGAATCCACTCCCTTTCAGGTTGAGAGCGACGCCTCAGAGGTAGCTCTAGCAGTCACTTTAAATCAGGCAGGGAGACCCGTTGCATTTTTCTCCCGTACCCTATCCGCTTCAGAACTCCGACACTCCTCTGTCGAGAAGGAAGCATAAGCCATCGTGGAGGCTGTTCGTCACTGGAGGCACTACCTCGCAGGTAGGAGGTTCACCCTCATCACCGACCAACGATCGGTTGCCTTTATGTTTGACAACAGTTGGTGGAGGATCGAACTCTCCACCTATAGTTACGATATTAAATATCGACCGGGGAAGCTCAACGAGCCCTCGGATGCCCTATCCCGCGGGACATGCGCCAGCGCGCAGATATGCCGTCTGAAAGCCATCCACGTGGACCTCTGCCATCCAGGGGTCACCCGGCTCGCCCACTACATCAGAGCCCGAAACCTGCCTTTCTCCAACGAGGAGGTAAAAGCGGTCACCAGGGACTGCCTGATCTGTGCAGAGTGCAAACTGCACTTCTATAGACCAGACAGGGCCCACCTGGTCAAGGCTTCTAGGCCCTTTGAACGCCTTGCGATCATTTCAAAGGGCCACTCCCCTCCACTAACAAGAACATTTATATCCTCAACATCATCGATGAGTTCTCCCGATTCCCTTTTGCCATTCCGTGCCGTGTCTTCAACCTGTTCGGTTTCCCCAGCTACGTGCACAGCGACCGGGATTCGTCCTTTATGAGCGACGAGCTGCGTCAGTATCTGCTCGACAAGGGCATCGCCTCGAGCAGGACTACCAGCTATAACCCCAGGGGGAACGGGCAGGTGGAGAGGGAGAATGCGACGGGTCTGGAAGACCGTCCTACTGACCCTCCGGTCTAGAAAACTCCAAGTCTCCCAATGACAAGAAGTCCTCCCAGATGCGCTCCACGCAATTAGATCCCTCCTCTGTACAGCGACAAATCAAACCCCTCACGAGTGGCTCTTTACTTTTTCTCGGGGCACTACCACGGGGGTCTCACTTCCGGCGTGGCTGAGGACACCAGGCCCGGTCTTCCTGAGGAAGCACGTCAGGGGGCACAAAACTGACCCCCTTGTCGAAAAGGTGCGCCTCCTCCATTCCAACCCCCAGTATGCATTCGTGGAGTTCCCGAACGGTCGCCAGGACACAGTTTCCCTTCGGGACCTGGCACCCGCTGGATCCAGCCCCCCCTACCCCCACTGAAGAACCCCTTACCCCGTTCCCTATGCTGCCGCCCCCTCGCGCCCCCGATTCCGCAAGCTCGCCCCACCTCTTCCACGCGCCAGCACCAGCCCGCCCCCAGTGCCCCCAGTCTCCGGTCAAGCCACAGGTGCATGAAGTTTGGACGAGACCCGCCCCGGAGTCTGCCATCATACCCCAGCTCTCAACACCCACCCAGCCACCGCAAGAGGCTGCAACTCCGGTGCTCCGCAGATCGAAACGAACAATTCGTCCACCGGACAGACTAACTCTGTGAGCCACCACCCCCGCCAGACTCGATTTTTTTCACAGGGGGTGAATGTGGTGAATGATTCACACGGCATTATAGTTACCAATGTCACTCTGTTCCAAGTAGATACATGTATCAATATTGTAAGTGCAGTTGCACTACCTGACCACCAGGGGGAGTAGCTCTGGGAGTACTCGAGAGTTTGTACTGGGCTCCTCCCTTGGCTCCACCCAGAACTCCTCCCCCTGGAGCTGCTGTATAAAGATCCGTGCCACAGAGTCAGCCAGCCAGTTCACCGAAAGTTCAACGGCTAACAGGCTGGCTCTGTTGTAAGTATATTAAAACCGCTATTCTTATCCTATAATCACGTGTCCGTAGAATTGTTGGTTCCAATAGTGTCCGCAATGGAGAATGGTACAACGTGTCTTCTGTTGTGTACTCATGCTTCTAGGTCACTTTCCCCCAACATCTCAAAATCATTCCCACTGTAGTCGATTAAAATTCTTGGTTGGGTTACAACTTTCGGTGGCACTCGCAGGCCGTGCAAATCGCCCAGACTGAGGAGATTTGCCTTCACTCCTGTGTCGAGTGTCGAGTTTGCATTTTATCAGTGTGTCTTTTAGCATCACTGGAATGGTCCATCTGTTTTCGATGGTATCAGCTGGATTAGCGCTGTTGTTCCAACTGGTCGTTAAAACGTCTTCCTCTTTTGTCTTCGGACTCATCGTGACCTTGGTTGAGATTAGATCAATGAAAAATTATCCATCAAGGGTCATCTCAACAACTGCATTGATCGACCCAATGTGGTCCACTGTAGGATGCGAAAAACATTGTTTCGCAAAATGATTAACATGGCCACACCTGGAACATACTTTTCCAAAGGCTGAACATTGCCGTGGGCTAATTTGGCAGCCACATTTCTGGCACAAGATGGCGGCTCCTGTCGGCCGCTTAAAATGGCCACCCGCACTGAGACCACGTTTCTTATTGACATGCATCACAGTGTTGATGCCACTGATGTCCTCTTCCATGTTGGCGCCAAAATATTTCTGAGTGAGTGTATTGATTTGCTGTGCAGCCAACTCACTCGCATGATAAATCTTTATCATGTTTTCCAATTTCAGGTCTTCCTCCCGTAACAACCTTTCACAGAGCTAATCATTCGATACGCCAAATAGCATTTGGTCGCGAATCATTGATGATTTTAGATCACTGAAATTGCAGGACTGAGCCTTCAGACTCAAGTCGGTTACAAACTGTCGAAAGATTCGCCTGGTTTCTGGGTACGCGTACAAAAAATATATCTTTAAAATATTTCATTATTTTTCGGAGAGCAATGCCGATCAAAGTACTTGATTACCTCATCGTATCACTTTCTCTCTTGTCTTCAAGATTTCAATTGCTTGTGGTCGCGCCACTGTAAGCACCAATGCAATTTGCCTTTCTTCACGCTGTGCCTGCAGGCCGAGGGCTGAGTCATAGAGTTTAAACTGCTGTTTAAAAACTCGCCAGTTTTCGTCTACTTTACCCAAGACTTGAAGCTGGTGGGATGTCTTTAAACCTTCCATCTCGAACTTCAATGTCGCTTGTTGCGTTGAGTTGCTAATGGTCGCAGTACATCAGGTCGGTGGAAGAATCTTCTCTTTTTTTAATTCTTCGGCTGATTTAACTTCACCTTTTCTGCTCTTACCTTCAAATCTTCAACTTCTGGTGCCATGTTGTGTTTTGTGACCTTGTCTTTGCAACTTTTCATTGGTGACTTAATTGGAATGATGATTTATTGATGGACACGTGGTAAAGTAACAATCAGAATGCTATACAAAGTTACTGATTTAGTTACATAGACTCTCCTGGAACTACCCTTATGTGTGACTGTCCTGCTGTACGCCTTACAACCTTCTGGCCATCGTTGGATGTCACAAGACTGATATCTGATGTCACCTGCTGGTGCGAAGTCGCATTGCAGAGTATAACCAATATTATTGACAGGCTTATCACCACAAAATGGAGGCACTTTTGGCAGCACTTTAGGTTAGGGCCGGGGTCGTAGCTGATGCCAATCCGAAGGAATCATGTGTTCGAGCCGGCGAAGCTGGATGCTAGGTTTTGGGGTTGGGAGGAGCGAGGGGGTGATGGAATGAAGGACTTATTTCTAGAAGCTTCATGAGCTTGGAGGAGTTGACCGAGAAGTTTGGGATTCCGTGGGGGGCTACCTTTAGGTGCGGGATTTTGTGAAGATTTTCCCGACTTTTCCAGAGGCACCACCCTCCTCGTTGTTGGAGGGGGTTCTGTCGGTGATGGGGTTGGAGGGGGGTCATCTCGGCAACCTATGGAAGGATTTTGGAGGAGGATAGGGTGTCATTCAGGGCATTAAGGCCAAGTGGGAGGGCGAGCTGGGGACGGCACTGGAGGAGGGGTTGTGGTGCATGGTGTTGCGGAGGCCTTAACCTCGTGTGCGAGACTAGGATTGCAACAGCTAATGGTGGTACAGAGCGCATCTGATAAAGTCCCTTGACTTAAGGGGGTAGAAAGGTGTAGGTGGGGCCCAGCCAATCATGTACATTATGTTCTGGTCCTGCCTGAAGTTGGAGGTCGTTTCCAGCACCCTGTCGGCGATCCTGCACATAAACCTGGAGCCCAGTCCGCTGGGAGCCATATTCAGGGTGTCGGACTTGCCGAATCTGCAGACAGGAGCGGGGGCAGATGTTTTAGCCTTCACCTCAGATTGCTTGCAGGAGGGTCATGTTGAGGTGGAGGTCAGCCACTCCACCGTGTGCCTCGGTATGGCTGGGGGACTTGATGGAGTTCCTGTATTTGGAGAAGGTCAAGTTCATTTTGAGGGGGGCGAATAAGGGGTTCCACAAGAGATGGGGTTTGTTTATATTACACTTTTTAAGAGTTGGTTACCGTCAGATGCTAAGGGGGAGGGGGGAGCCTGGTTTGGCTTACTGCAGTGTTGGATGATAGAGGGGGTGTTGTTTTTTTGTTGTCTTATTTTGTTGTATTTTATAATTAAAAAGTTAAAATGTGAACAATTGAATGAAAGTACTTTTTAAAAATAATGACTGGAAGCAACTGTTGTGGAGCTTTATAAATGATGTGAAGTCCTGAGATGATCCCTGGGGCAGGCGAATTGGACACTTTGTGCCTCAGGCATGCCACTTTTCTCATGGGGAAAAAAAAATTCAAAGTGCCGAAAGTTTGTGATCTGGATCGTGCCTTCAGGACTGACAGGATTTGCAAACGATTTCCTCATCGAAAATGTCACTGTGCCATTTTTTAGGAAAATTCTTCCGAATGGCTTTAGTCTTCCCAACATTTAGATGGAGGAGATTTCCGCTTTACTAAGATATATACTTCCACTAACAGGGGCGGCAGGGTGGTAAGGACCGGAGGACACAGGGACCCCCGGGATAGATTCCAACCTCGGGTGACTATGTGGAGTTCGCATTTTCTCTCTGTGTCAGCGTGGGTTTCCTCCGGGTGCTCCGGTTTCCTCTCACAGTCCAAAGATGTGCGGGTTAGGTAGATGGCCATGCTAAATTGCCCCTAGGTAGGGTTATGAGATAGTGTGGGGTATGGGACTTAGTAGGGTGCTGTTTCAGAGGTCTGGCGCAGACCCAATGGGCCGAACGGCATCCTTCTGCACTGCAGGGATTCTATGATTGCCTGGCTGGGTCCCTGCCTCCAATCATCTGCTGCTGAAACCCTTATTTGTACCTTTGTAACCTCTACGCTTCAACAGTCCAATGAACAGTCAGCCTCCTATCTTTACCCGAGATACTCGATACTTGAGCTCAGCCAAAACTCTTGCTGCCCATTTCCTAGTTCAAAAATCGCTCCTGTACTCAGTGGCTTGCACTGGCCACATCTTCAAACCAATGGGTCTTTCTTCAGAAGGGAAGTACCTTTGCAGACAAATGCAAACTATACCCCACGTCACTGAAATTTTAAAAGAGTAACACCCAAACAGGTCTTGCAACATCTGTGGATCGAAACGGTTAATCTTTCAGGTCCTTAATCCTTCATCAGAACGCCACTGAACTGGCTGATCTGCAGATACCGATAACATATCGTTGAAAAGGCAGGAATTAATTGCAAAGGCTGCATGCCCGAAATAAACAGAATTTGGTTGCTCTCTAATGAGGTGAAGCAACAAAGTGTGCGGTATTAAACAGCCACTGAGTGGCAACGAGGCAGCCGGAACCTCGCTTTTGCAACTTCGCAGTTTTTCAAAGTTTGCAATGTGACATTTTTAAAAAAGTTTCGAAACAAGAAGCAAAGAAAAAAAAAATCCGCCAAGACAATCCAGTGCGGACTCGCTGGATCGGAATTTAGTTCTACTATTTGGAGAATATTTTTCCTCTGTCCCCTCCCCCCGCTCGGGTTGGAATATCTTTCGTCAACTCACTGGGAGGAGAGTCTCTGGAGCCTGCGCTGAAGTGACGCTCTGTGGGGTGAGGTGAACAAGAGTATCGGCTGACACTGAGCTCAGGACACCGTGTAAGTGTGGGAGAAGTTTCATATAGCATTGCTTTTTTTTTGTCTGTCCAGGAAATTATCTAACATCGTACGCTTCGCTAAATATTCATTTTCTAAACGGGGGAGAAACCTGGCTCAGTTGTTTGTGAAGCTGCTTAGACTAGAGTCAACCTCGGCGCTTGGCAAGTGCAGTCTTTTTGCCAGGTTGGGTATGTGAGAGAATGTGAAGTAGATGAGAGAGTGCTCATGGAGTCAGTGTGGAAGGTGGTTCCTGACCCTCTGTTATTGGCGCCTTGGTGTTCGCTATGTCACTGTGCAAAACGATGCACACAAACTCATTGTATTTTCTTTGTACTGAATGATCTGTTTGAGCTGCTCGCAAAAAAAAACTTTTCATTGTACCTCGGTACATGTGACAATCCATGAAACCTACAGTCCACAAATATGAGAATAAACTTCGGCCAAACTCAGGAGGTTGCCTGTGAATCGCATTCTTCACCCTCCTGCCACCTGTTGAAATTTGGAATTTCAGTTGAAGTGTACATTCAAGTTACCTTTTACTCTTCTTACTGTTGGCAGATTTTAAATAACGTGACAAGAGTAACATGATTCAGTAAGGATGGAGGCCGTGTTTCAATCTTCAAAATACTGTACATGCAATCATTTACAGAATTAATATGAAATTATAGATTGAGTTTATTTCTAATTCTAACAATGAATTAGTGTAATATATAATAGCTTTCTCCATAAACAACATATTCAGTCTTTTACATTAATTATCCATTTACATTGACTGACTTCCAAAAGCATGCTTCCTGGCACTTGAAAAATGCATAATTCTCTTTGGCCGAGAAGCACTCAATTTAATAACATTAATTGTGAAAATTATGTAGAATATAAATTCTCAAGATTGTTCATTGTGCAATATCTAATCTATCATTTGCATCATGTGACTATCTCATTTTTTCACATTTAAATTTGCTACTTTTAATAATGGTACAAATTATTGTCACTTGGCTCATCCCTTTATGAAATTGTTATCTTGATTTGTATTAAAAAAGGAATAGATAGGATAGATGCGGGCAGGTTGTTTCCACTGGCGGGTGAAAGCAGAACTAGTGGGCAAAGCCTCAAAATAAGGGGAAGTAGATTTAGGACTGAGCTTAGGAGGAACTTCTTCACCCAAAAGGTTGTGAATCTATGTAATTCCTCGCCCAGTGAAGCATTTGAGGCTCCTTCATTAAATATTTTTAAGATAAAGATAGTTTTTTGAAGAATGAAGGAATTAAGGGTTCTGGCGTTGGGCTGGAAAGTGGAGCTGAGTCCAAAAAAGATCAGCCATGGTCTCATTGAATGGTGGAGCAGGCTCGAGGGGCCAGATGGCCTACTCCTGCTCCTAGTTCTTATGTTCTTAAAACAGGTTCAGCTTAATAGAATATATGGTTATAGAATACCTACAGTACACAAGGAGGCCATTCGGCCCATCGTGTCTGCACTGAGCCTCAGAAAGCACACCCTACTCGGGGTCACTCTCCCACCTAACCTTTGGACACTAAGGGGCAATTTAGCATGGCCAATCCACCTCAACTGCACTTCTTTGGATTGTGGGAGGAAACCGGAGCACCCAAAGGAAACCCACCCAGACACTGGGAGAATGTGCAACCTCCACACAGTCAAACCCACCCAATCACTGAGAATGTTCAACCTTCACACAGCCACCCAAGGTCGGAATCGAACCTGGGTGCCTGAGGCAGTAGTGCTAACCATTATCACCTTGCTGCCCATGTACGGTGTTTAAACAAACGTTTAAGTGTGCTGCTCAAAGTATCTCTTGCTGCAAGTTGCACCCTTTGCTTCAGGTGGTAATATTTCAGACGTTTAAATTACAATAAAAATGAAAAGCTAGCTTGCTTGTCTGGCTTAAAATGGGCCTTTGACCAGAATTGGTTTTAAGCAACTTCTGAAGTCTGGCTGCGTAGAGCATCTGTTGAAAATAAGAGATTTGTTGCATGTGAGGTAGCAATTATACACTGACAAAAAGTCACATGATTTATATAATTATGCATTGCAGTGGTTCCATGGTTATAGTCTCTATCCCTTTCCTACTTAATGATGTCCTTCAACTGATATTTACCACTTCTACATTTCTCATAATGGTATACAGAGCACAATGAAAAGAACTTTAGTTTGTGTGGGTGGAATTGGATGGTTGCAAAGCATCATCTTAAAAACTTTGGATTCTCTGATTTATCTTTGGTGTGTACTTTATTCTTTTTTTCCACCTCAGTCTGCATCACTCTCTATCTCCTACTTGTCTTGACAATTGTGGTACATCTGCCATTGCTTTATTCATTGTTTGCATTAACATCCCAGTAATGGGTTTAGTATGGCCACCCTTTTCCTTCACAGATAGGACTTCCAAACAGCAAGTCCTGCTACATTTTGAATGGCTAGTTTTGTAGTTAGTCATTAAAATATTTCTGGGAGTTGTTACACAGCTGCAAGCCGGGAGCTGCAGTCTTGCTGAGTTTCACGTCATGTTTTGTGTGGGATGGTGTATGTTTTCGGAACAAGGTGTTAAAAGTGCAATTTTGGCCAGTTAATGATAATGGATGAATGTTTAACATTTTAAAATCACTTTCTCCTCTTAATTTCCCTGTGAAATACCAAAGGAACATCAAACGATGAAAGAGAGCCTGTGGCATAGTGGTAATGTCAATGGAATTTTATTCCGAAGGCTCAAATTAATGCTGTGGGGCTAAAATCCCATCATGGCAGCAAACAGAATTCAAATTCAATTAATAAAAATATGGAATCGAAAGCTACTTCGAGTTGGTGCCACTGATTATTGTTCACATTGACATTTATTAACGTACATAAGGTGCAGGAGCGGACATAGGCCATTTCGGACTACATATTAGCTCTGACATTCAATGAGATCATGACTCATCATTTCTCCATCATACAGTCAGAGGTGGGGATCTTCTCCGTGTTCACTACTAACAGTGTCTTGGATACATAGGTGCCCATATGCAGGAGGACCTGGACAACATTCAAGCTTAGGCTGTTAAGTGGCAAGAAACATTTGTGCTTTATAAGTGCCAGGCAATAACCATCTCCAACACAAGAGAATTTAACCATCTTCCCTTGACATTTATTGACAGTCATTGAATCAGGACACGATGAGATAAAGCAACTTTCTGCTAAACATGGGATATAGTCTATAAATTGGTACATGGTAGGGATTAGGAGCTGATAAAATATAAATGTGAAATTCATTCAATTATGTCTCTAATAATCTTGGAGATTTTCGGCTTGCCATTGGTATTTCATAGATTCTACGGTCCATGCCACCCAAAAAACTCATCTAAGCTAACCCCATTTGCCTGCATTTGGCCCGTAACCCTCCAAACCGTTCCTATCTATGTATCTGTCCAAATGCCTTTTAAATGTTGTCAATCTCCCTGCCTCAACCACTTCCTCCGGCAGCTCATTCTACACACTCCAAGGTCCCTCTGTTTCACGATACTCCCTAATGCCCTACCATTCACCGTGAAAGTTCTACCTTGAGTTGACTTTCCAAAATGCAACACCTCACACTTATCTGTATTGAACTCCATTTGCCACTTCTCGGCCCACTTCCCCAGCTGATCCAGATCCTGCTGCAACTTTTGATAACCTTCCTCTCCTCACTGTCTACAATACTACCTATTTTAGTGTAATCTGCAAACTTACTGATCATGCCTTATACATTCTCAGCCAAATTGTTGATCTAGATAACAAACAGCAATGGGCCCAGCACTGACCCCTGAGGCACACCACTAGTCACAGGCCTCCAGTCCGACAAGCATCCTTCCACCATTGCCCTCTGCTTCCGACCATCAAGCCAATTGTATATCCAATTTGCCAGCTGTCCCTGGATTCCCTGTGATCTAACCTTCCAGAGCAGCCTACCATTATCAAAGGCATATGGTGCATATAGACTACGTCTACTCCCTGCCCTCATCAACCTTCCTGGTCACTTCATCAAAGAACTCTAATAAATTTGTACGGCATGTTCTCCCATGCGCAAAGCTGTGCTGACTACTCCTAATCAAACCCTGTCTTTCCAAATGCCTGCATACCTTATCCCTCAGAATCCTCTCTAGTAACTTACCCACCACAGATGTTAGGCTTACCGGTCTATATTCCCCGTTTTATCTTTGCAACCCTTCTTAAATAAGGGCACAATATTTGCTACCCTCCAGTTTTCTGGTACCTCACCCATGGCTAACAATGAGACAAATATCTCAACCAGGGCCCCCGTAATTTCTTCTCTAACCTCAGTGTTCTTGGATATACCTGGTCAGGGCCAAGAGATTTATCTACCTTCATACGTTTTAATAGGCCCATCACCTCCTCCACTGTAATGCAAACTGTTTCCAATATAGCGCCACTATCCCTCCTAGGTTCCCAAGTCTTCATGTCTTTCTCCATGGTAAATACAGGAGAAATATTAATTGAGAATCTTGCCATCTCCTGCGATTCCACCCGTATGTGTCCACCTTGGTCCTTAAGGGGTCCTATTCTCTCTCTCTAGGGGCTGGTTTAGCACAGTGGGCTAAACAGCTGGCTTGTAATGCAGAACAATGCCAACAGCGCGGGTTCAATTTCCGTACCAGTCTCCCTGAATAGGCGCCGGAATGTGGCGACTGGGAACTTTTCACAGTAACTTCATTGAAGCCTACTTGTGACAATAAGTTATTATTACTATTATTATTATTACTATCCTTTAATATATTTCAAGAAACACTTTGGATTCACCTTCACCCTCTTGTTATTTATAGTAACAAAATGAAGTGGCCTATAACCATAGCAACAGAATGCTTGTAACAGAGCGAGAGGACCTAAAATGCATCTTGTTGGCCACACATTTGTCACATTCATGTATCTTCCAATTCTCTGTGATGCCAGCGGAGAGACATGCTGGTCGAGAACATATCTGGACCAGTTGTGGAAAAGTCAGGACTTAAGGGCCTTGCTCAGCTTGCAGACAGCTGATGAGAGAGCCTACGGCTATTGGACCCTGGAGCTGCACGTGGTGGGTGGAGCCTCATCCATGTGTCTCTTCAACAACGCAACTTGGTGGGGGTTCTCCATGCAACAACTTTGACCTTGCTAAGAATGACTTCCAGGGACTTCACTGAGGCTTTATACAATCTTCCAGGGACCTGACCATTGGATGTGGGATCCATGAGCTGCACGATGGGTGGCAGCAGGAGATATGGAAGGGAGGCAAAGTGAGGGGATGGGAAAGTCCAAGTCTGGACGGGAGGTGAGGAATGTTACTCACACTTGACTCCTGGGGAGTGAGCTCTGGTAGGAGTGATAGGACATCAAAGTTACAGGGAACAGAGGGTGTGGGTTTGATGGTATTGGGTGAAGGGTTGTTAATCGGGGCACAGAGGTTGGCGTCAGTGGTGATGGGGAAAGGACATGATAACTGGGGAGGGAAAATGTTGGGGGAGCTCATGAAGAACATGACTATATTCATTAAAAATTTTTTTTAAAGAGTATCCAATTAATTTTTTCAAATTTAAGGGGCAATTTAGTATGGCCAATCCACCTACCCTGCACATCTTTTTGGGTTGTGGGGGTGAAACGCATGCAAACACAGGGAGAATGTGCAAACTCCACACGGACAGTGATCCAGAGCTGGGATCGAACCTGGGACCTCGGTGCCGTGAGGCAACTGTACTGACCACTTGCGCCACCGTGCTACCCACATGACTATATGAATGATGGTCAAATCGATGAAGATAGCCTCCTATTGAATGGGCACAGATACATCAAGGAAGCTGCATCAGTGGGTGAGCGGAGATACAGATCATCTCAACTGGATAACTGAAAAGGAAGTGCAGCAAGCTGTATTGAATATGCTAGAGGCCAGTAAGATGCATTTAATGATTGAAGGCTCAATGTGCACGGGAGAGTGCTTGCATAAGGCTCTGCCACCTACCCTTCTTCCTGCAAAGTTACTTGTGACTGGATATGTGCAGGAGAATGGCTTGGGGAAATGGGATGTGCTCGCAAAGTCTTTAGAAGGATTCGAGGGGAAAAAAACCAATAGACATGTCTGCAAATATATGCACTACATTGAATTGTGATAATTATGTGTTCACCTGTGCAAACAGTTGTGATCAAAATGTCTTGATTCCTCTTGGCTGACCACTTTTCGGTGTTGCCTGACATCTGCAGCAGTGCTAGAGACAGCCTGCTGAATGTTTGCCCTGTTGTCTTTGACTTCACCCATTATCCTCTGGAGCATCAAGGTCTGGATTGTCCCTGCTTCCTTTGGCTGTCCTTCTGTAGTCCAGCTGCTCCATCTGTGTTGATGGAGGATGAAGTTGAATGAGACCACAGGCAAAGGGGGCACGTCAGGGTCTTTCATGCGTCGGTACAGATTCGATGGGCAAAGGGCCTCTTCTGCACTGTAGTATTCTGTGATTCTGATTCTGTTGCAAGGCTGATTCCAGAGGCTCATCATCGGATTTTGTCCTCGCATGAGTCTCTTTTTCCAGCAGTCCTCTAAGTGCCGGGGGGATCGGCTGAACCTCCTTGCTGTGGACACATCCGTATGATCATCTGCAAACCGTGGCACCCTTCCTAACCTAGCCCAAATACCTACCACGGTGGGTGTTCCTGAGCTGGTGGTGAGTGCAAATGGCTACTGTGATGCCCCTACAGATGTGCAGCTCTTGCCTTTTCCTCTGTAGACTGGGGGTATTGCTGATACCTGAGAGGGAATCCGCCTGCTCAGTGCTTGGCCTCTTCCTGGAGGCACCTGTGAATGTGAGCCTCCAACATGGAAGCACATTTGACTCTCCAGTTTCCATAGATTGGATGGATCGTTACTCGATGGATGTTCAAGTTCCCCAACGTCAATGGCATGATCATGCTCCACTGCTGTGTTCAGATGCCCTTTACATGAATTCAGTAGAGATCTCAGATGTGGGCACTGCCCTCCCATATTCTGCCATTCTCTGCGGTTGTGATTGATCTTATCCTGCTCAAAGAGAACAGAACATGTGTTTGAGAGTTGCATGCATTTCAACATTGGAATCTGGCTGATTTCACATGCTTTGCCTTGTAAGTTAGCCTTCCTTTGTGTGGCAAGGCATCACTAGTGTGAATTGTGCAGAAGGCTTGTGGATCAGCTCCCTCCAGAGCACTGAGCCATCCACATGCAAGGCTTAGAGAAGTGTCTGATTTGTGAGGGCTGCTTATTCATCTTTCCCCCCCCCCCCCACTTCCATGCAGTGTTCTTTGTCTAGTCAAGGGTAAAGGAAGGCAAAGTGGTCACTCCACCGCAGAGTAGATGCACTGTAGTGGAGTTGTGAGGCATGACTATACCGTGGCCACTGAGGCCCTTGTACCCTGACATATTGGTTTCTTTATGGTTTATGGGACCATCGGGTGAGACTCCTCCTGTATTGCGATCCCAGATCAGACACCAACAGTGGCTAAGATACTGGACAGAAACCCCAATATTTTACTTAATTTTGTAAGACTCAAGGAGTGATTTCACGCAAAAATAGGGATATGGTATATTATAATAATAATATTACTTATTGTCACAAGTAGGCTTCAATTAAGTTACTGGGAAAAGCCACATTCTGCTGCCTATTTGGGGAGGCCGGTACGGGAATTGAACCCGCGCTGCTGGCCTTGTTCTGCATTCAAGCCAGCTTTTTAGCCCATTGTGCTAAACCAGCACCTATTAATACAAACTTTATTACTAACACAGTATTAAAATATCTTTAACATCACACAAGAAAATATCTTACAATTACCTCAAACAATACCAATTAATTCAGTGACACAATCCTTAACTGCTATCTTATAATTCCACTGAAACAACAGAACCACCTCTGCTCTAAATCCACTTTTAAATACATTACAGCAAGTATTCCTGTGTCTGCTTACAGAGATGTCTTAACTCTACTTTGAGAAAGAGAAACCTTTTGAGACAGCTTTCAAGAAAGAAGCCTGACCCTGTCAGACTAATGCATAAACTCTGCCTGTTTTTCTTCAGAAACTAACTCCGTAAACTTTGGAAGGTAACTGCTAGTCTGTCTATTTACAGATCTTCAACTGAATTGTATTGAGAGCAGGCGTTTGGACTCCTGTTCACATCTCAATCTAAAACTCTAATATCTGACTATTTCAGCCCTTGTCTCCTCCCATTAGCTGAAACACAATGTCTCCAACTATCTACTCCCCAGGGAACCCTCTTTATCCAAACAAAAATCCATTAGCCCTAGCTTTTACGATTCTTTAATTCCTGGCTCCCCAAAAGCCTAGCTGTCTTGCAAACCAGGATTTAAAAAAAACTACTGCAGCAGTCATACACACACTAACCCAGGATTTTAACCCTTACTGCACCAAATACACAATACTATATCTCCAAATTTCCTATAGTCATCACATGTGGCAGAACAAACATTCATTCTCTTCTGGCCAACCTCCTTGTACTCCCTGGGCACACGTGGATCAGGAGGACACGCAGGAATGTGTCACTAAACCTAGGCGCTGGCCCCACGGCTGCCCTTCCAGACATCCCACTGTTAGTATTGTGCAGATGTCCAGGCGCCATTTATATGATGGGGCAGTCTGCGCTATTCAGCCCGCCCCATCGTGGAATACATCACTATGGCTGCATAATTTAACAAGACCTGGGTGGAAGGTACCACGGGATTTCGTATCTGCCTCTGCCACAGGATATACTTCCCATCCCTATCACAGGACTGCATCCCTGATGGGAGAATTCCGCCCCACCGCAGTGTGATGTAACTGAGAGCATATACTGGACCATATTATTTGAGGTCTCCTTGAAGACCTGGTTCTGTACTGTTACAACTGAAGTCTGGTGTGCTCCATTAGAGCAAGAGACCAGTCCCAACAGATCACTGTTGATGATTGCGAGTAAATTGCGTCATTGACAGTTGGCCTGGTTAGATTTGTCCCTTTTGTGGATAGGACATACCTAGGTAATTGTTCTACGTTGTAGAATAATTACCAGTGTTGTCAGACTGAAGCTTGGCTAGAGGCATGGCAAATTCTGGAGAACAGGTTATCTACACTACACTACAACCATGATCATACAGTGGGTAGCACTAGTGATTCACAACTCCAGGGTCCCAGGTTCGATTCCGGTTTGGGTCACTATCTGTGTGCAGTCTGCACATCCTCCCCGTGTCTGTGTGGGTTTCCTCTGGGTGCTTTGGTTTCTTCCCACAAATCCCGAGAGGCGTGCTGTTGGGTTATTTGGACATTCCGAATTTTCCCTCAATGTTCCCGAACAGGCGCTGGAAAGTGGCATCTAGGGGCTTTACACAATAACTTCATTGCAGTGTTAATGTAAGCCTACTTGTGACCATAAAGATGATGATGATTATTATTATTATATAGGGGCACAGATCCATTGGTGTATCCTGTGCACTCAATCATAACTTGATGGCATATCACATTGGCTGAAGACTGGGATCTGTGATGTTTGGGATCCCAGAATTATGCCTGTCTATTACTAATTATATTTGAATATGCACAGAAGTTGGGTTGAATGTGTGAAAGGAGTGGCTGCTTTTATAAATGTTCACCAAGGATTGAATCAAAAACTGAAAACCAAAATTGGTTTGTTGCAAACCCACAGCATGTTTATGCGAGATTTGCATGCGTGGAATGCCTCTCACTTTCTTTGCAACATTAGATTGTCGGTTCACATAGCTGAAAGAGGGTGGTTTCTAACTGCAGAGCTAGTGACATTGGGAAGAGCCTAGGTGTCAGATTTTGTCACAAAACAACCACTTGTTTACCTCCAATCAAATGCATAAACTATCTTGCACGTTGTGAGCTGCATCTGTTATATAATGGATATGGGTGATTTTGTGTACATCAGTGAAACTAATGAATGACCGTAATTAATCCAGCAAAACCAGCCAATTAAGTGGCTGAACAATTCTTATCCAACCTGTGCAACTTGGACATGAACAAAATGGTGATGATGTGCAATCCTCGTTGTTATGGGGTGTATTTTAAGCTAACGTTCATCTACATTCACTGCCATCTGTAGACCAGTTCACAGTGTTTGCCTAGCTAAGTTGCTTTTCTTATCTAGTAACAGAAGCATAGATCTACTATTTGGTTAGTTCCATTGATTCATTATATAATTATTGAGGATGACAAAGTTGATTAATTGTGGCTAACATGAGAAAAAAATGTTGTGAATGGATCCTGTTAGGGATTGTTTAAAGACAAAATCTGAACACCCAAATTAACTGTTAGAACTGTATCTCAAAATTTCATGCTTTTAAACAAGAATAAACTTTGTTATGCAAAGAGAAATTAAGCAAAGCAAGCGCCACTAACTTAACACCATATAGCTTCAAATAGTTTTATGCTATAAACTGAGTTCTGTACTCTTTCCATCACTCATCCACCCTAGATAAGTTACTCCTTTATCTTGCGACATTCAGTCACTTTTCTTGGGGCCAACTGAAAGGTATACCACTGTCCTCCGGAATTCACTTTAATTTCTTCTCGGTGTTCCAGCTACCCTCCAAGTTATACTCTATGGAGCTCCTTCCATTTGGAGCTCCTTCCATTAGCTTTTTGATTATAGTTTTCTTTACAGACCTCCAACTGTCAGTTGCTTATGGGTTTCTGGCAAATTTCCAATTATCTTGCCACAGCTTTCCAAACTAACTGCTGACTCATTTTCTACCATGAGGTTCTGCAAGGACCACTTTACATTTATTCCATCAGCTGCAAGCCGTAGCAAATCTTACAGCTGCTTTCCCTCTCCAAATCCAAACTGAAATTGATTGAGCCCTACCCGCAACCCACGCAATGAAAGCCTGACGAGCATCAATTTACTTTGGCTCTCACTGCTCCAATGAGTTGCAGCCTACCCAAGACAAAATCTGCCTCATGTCTGTTCTCTAAACTGAACTACTTGTTTCTGTAACCAAACATATGCAGCTAAATTAAGCAAAAGTACCTTCTAACCAAGGCTCAGCCTGAATCGCTATATGGTAAAATGGCACACTTTTCATAGAATTTACAGTGCAAAAGGAGGCCATTCGGCCCATCGAGTCTGCACCGGCTCTTGGAAAGAGCACCCGACCCAAGGTCAACACCTCCACCCTATCCCATAACCCAGTAACCCCACCCAACACTAAGGGCAATTTATCATGGCCAATCCACCTAACCTGCACATCTTTGGACTGTGGGAGAAAACCGGAGCACCCGGAGGATGTGCAGACTCTGCACAGACAGTGACCCAAGCCGGAATCGAACCTGGGACCCTGGAGCTGTGAAGCAATTGTGCTATCCACAATGCTACCGTGCTGCCCTTTGGGATGGTTTAAACAGAAATGCAAACAAATTTTACCTTCAACAAAACTCTTGGATTCTGCAACTCTCATGAACACCAATTTCTATCTCTAATGGATTTTCACAACCCTCTTTCCCAGAATTGCTAGCTTCTTAATGGAGGTAGCGATAGGCGCTTTGCCCTGATGAAGAGGTCCAGAAATCGGTCACCCATTCAAGACTTCTCCCCACTATCAACTCTTATGGTGAAGGTAAGTTACCTTTTAAAAAAATTTAGTACCCAATTAATTTTTTTCCAAATAAGGGGCAATTTAGCATAGCCAATCCACCTACCCTGCACATCTTTGGGTTGTGGGAGTGAAACCCACGCAAACAGGGGGAGAATGTGCAAACTCCACACGGACAGTGACCCAGAGCCAGGATCGAACCTGGAACCTCAGCGCCATGAGGCAGTGCTGCCCCACGTAAGTTACCTTTTTAAGTATGATCATCCCCAAGCTTGTTTGAATTACATTTACATCAGAGTTATTATCAGTTTCTCAATCAAGATTTTCCATTTATCTTACATTTAACACTTTAATCTCCAAAGTAAAAGTTATATTCCTGAATGTTCTATTCTACGACGTTTGATTTATGAATCGGATTTTCCCAACCAACTGATTAGCAATTAACCAGAAGAATATATTTAACTCACCTGTTAAACACAATTTTGAGAGTGGCAGTCAATGCTACATATAAGCACACAAGTGCCCCGAAAGATCTCAGAGCGGGGGCAGGATGGCTCTTCTATCTACCCCTGATCTGGAGACAAAGGATCTGGGAATAATTTACCAGGCTGTAGACATTTCCAGTGTTGCTAAAGATGATAAGATAATATGTTTCTTTAAATATTGTTATGGAATAAATGACTTGGCAGAGTCCGATACTTATCTGACACCTTACATTGAGGAGATACTGGAGCAGGAGGGGCTGAGTTATCGTTAAGTGCCACTCCGCGCAGAGATCAATTTGAATCTGCATTTGTTACTCCCATACAGTGCTAATGTCCTCTGGAATGAAAACTACCACTGTCCAGTCACTGGTAGGTAGTTCTGAAGAGCTGGAAATTGTGCATAGCATGCATTAATGACATAGCCATTATTATTTTGATGTTGGAAGAACACTTCATTCAAGTCTAGGTATTGGATCCAGTTAAGCCAAAGAAGGTTGACTGCTCAGTACACACATAATCAAAAAATAAGCAGTGGTGTCTGAAAAGGGAGACTTGTTGCCAAAGCTTTTTGCCTTGCAATCATCAGGATAAACGGTGCTGATTGTTGGCAAAAAGGAGAGGCAACATCTTTCTCTTGAGCAATATTTCAGTTCTCCCGAGTGTGAAGGTGTTAGCAAAGGTGCAGAAAAGATAAATGAGAATTGTTCCAAGGTTGATGAGTTTGAATTGCATGGATAGATTTGGAGAAGCTGGAGTTTCTGTCCTTGGAGAAGAGAAAATTTAAGAAGAGATTTGATAGAGGTGTTCAAAATCATGGGGGAGACCTGGACACAATCAGAAAGGTAAGAACCAGAGGACATCAATTTAAGGTGATTAGCAAAAGAAGCAACGGACATGAGGAATATTTGTACAGAGTGAGTATTTAGGATCTGGAATGCACTGAATGGGAGTGTGGCAGAGGAAGATTCAATTGTGGTCTCTGAAACAGAATTAAGTAATTATCTGCAGAGAAAACAGAGGGCTACAGGGAAAAGGTGCAGAGATTAGGAAAGTTGCTCTTGTAGAGAGCTAGCACAAACACAACAGGCCCCCTCCTCCCCTGTAACTATTCAATGTTTCTATGAATTACAACATAAAGATGTGCCGTGGGAGTTTCACCGGTAGTTATTCAACTATAGAGTACTTTACTGCCCAATTGACCAGACAATACTTAGAATTGAGTTCCAGTTCATGAACTTCTTTATTACAAGTTATAGCAGGGGAGCTAAGCTACCATGTGATGGCTTGCTAGCTCCCCGATCACAACAAGAATTGAGCAATTATACTTTATTAGTGTCACAAGTAGGGCAGCACGGTGGCCTAGTGGTTAGCACAGCTGCCTCACGGCGCTGAGGTCCCAGGTTCGAATCCCGGCTCTGGGTCACTGTCCGTGTGGAGTTTGCACATTCTCCCCGTATCTGCGTGGGTTTCGCCCCCACAACCCAAAAAAATGTGCAGAGTAGGCGGATTGGCTACGCTAAATTGCCCCTTAATTGGAAAAAATAATTGGGTAATCTAAATTTAAAAAAAAAAAAAATTAGTGTCACAAGTAGGCTTACATTAGCACTAATGAAGTTACTGTGAAACTCTCTTACTTGCCACACTCCAGTACCTGTTCAGGTACACAGAATTCAGAATGTCCAATTCGCCTAACAAGCACGTTTTTCGGGACTTGGGCGAGGAAACTGGAGCACCCGGAGGAAACCCACACAGACACGAGGAGAACGTGCAGACTCCATACAGATAGTGACCCAAGTCGGGAATCGAACCCGGGTCCCTGGCACTGTGAAGCAGTGGTGCCAACCACTGTGCTACTGCGCTGCCCATAGCATTACAAGAGTGATGGGCTTTTATAAAAGATATCTTATTTATGCACTACATTAATTGAAGTCCTGTCACAACCAGATAGTGCCAATAGTTAGTGATTGTCATATGTTATATATGTTATCTCGGGTAATTAGAATATACCAATCAAAAGAATACCTTTGTTGAAAAACTATGTTCATTCACAACTAATAATTAGGATTACATATGAGTATAGTTATCAATCAAGCAGGTACATAGTATTATAATATCACCAGGCACATAGGTGTCTTACTCATCTCTAAACTTCCAGTTATTAGATTAAGTATACTCCTGAGTGCTAACTCCCCAGACTCCGATTGTCCTGTGTTCTGTGATGATAACAAGCAGAAGCTGTCTGATACCAATTAACTTCTGAGTGCAGACGTCCTTGTTGCCAAGTCATTGGGAGTTTTGTCTGTTGCCACAGCAAAGGTTTGTCTGTGGAAAGGTACTAGCCTCTGAAGCAGGAACTCATGTTGACCCTGGGATTTTATTTAAATGTGGTATATAGGTTTTGTACCTAAATATACCTCTTCAAGATGCAACCCAATTAAATGACTTGCTCCCTTGTGAAGAAAAGTTTAAGATGCCATTTGAGCAAATTCTGTGCTAGCTTTACTCTAATTAGTCTTGATCTTTCACAGCAACGATAACAACATTGCGAGTGTAGTTCAGTGACCTAGACTGATGAAATAAGCAAACAGATATGACAGATGAGATCTAATATTGAAAAAGATGGAGCGGGGCAATAAAAACAAAATTATTTAATTTTCGAGTTGTGCAGAAGCAGTTTGAGGAGGCTATTTAACGAAAATTGTGTATGGAATTCTGGACTTTATAAATAGTGGCATAGAGTACAAAAGCAAGAATGTTATGCTAAACTTTTATAAAAGTTGATCAAAATGAATTCGAATTTTGATAGAGTAGATGAGGAGGAGGAGGAGAAGAATCAGTGAAAGCATGATGGACTGAATGACCTGCATCTATACTGTACGGTTCTATTCTTTAACTTGTGTTTATAAAACATAGAACAAATCCAAGTCCTGCACAGAAGCGTAGTCAACCCAAGCCAAAGAAGATGGGGTGACCAAATATTTATTCTAAGAGATTGGGAGTTGGAGAGACCAGAGGTTTACAAAGGAATTCCAGAATGTAAGGCCCAAGCACAGTCACCAATATGGGCGAAGAAACTGAGCGATGCACAAGGGGCCAGAGTGGGAGGAAAAGAGATATCTGGAACAGTTTTAGGGTGAATAAGGTTACAGAGTAAACAAGGCCTTGAAGAGTTTGTAATCTGAAAAAGAGAATTTTATATTTGAGGCATTGGCTGTCAGACCCCCAAATATGTCAATGAGTACAAGGATCATACATGAGAGGGGCATGGGCCCTGGGCAGAAGAGTTCGGATGAGTTGAAGTTGATGGAGGTTGGTAATTTGAATACTGTCAAGGAGGGAGAGATGGGTTTTGTCAACATACTTATGGAATCTGACCCTATGAAGTCACTGAGGTACTGCATGCGGATGAGGAAAGGATTTTGATCCTCAGGGACTCCCGAGGTAATGATATGGGGTAGAAAGAGAAGCATTGGAGGTACTTTGATTACTATTGAATAAGTAAGAGTATAACCAAGTGAGGGCAGTTCTGCTGAGTGGGCCAACAGAGGAGAGTTGTTGAAGGATGATGGTGTGATTGACGTTTCGAACAGTGCAATGATAATCAGGATGAGGAGAGAGAATACATGCACCAACAGATACAGGATGTCATTTTCAACATTGATTAACATGGTTTCAGTGATATGTCAGATGACGTTCCCTGTAACCCAGATGTTTCATGCAGACCGAACATCAGTTAACCACTTTAAGTCACTGCACATTCACGACCATGCAAAAATATTTAAAAGGCCTGCATGTTCAAATGAATAGTCTGTACAAAACAAAATAACATTATAGCGGTACCGTTAATGGCAGGGCAGAAATCTGACTGGTGTTTCGGAAACGATGGGCAATGATTTGGGAGGCAACATGTTAAATAAATTTAAAGGGAAGGCAAATGGAATATGGAAGGTTAAAGGTGGCTTGTTGGAGTGGGAAGTGATAATATCAGTTTTGAAAGGAATCTGTACATTCACATTCCATGCAACACATCAGAGGCATCTGTACTTAGCTGAGAACAGAAATTGATCCTGGGGGAGAACCCTGTTGTTTACCTAGGTTTCAAGTTACTGCCATAAATAATGCTTTATTCCACAATTAAAAAATAATTTTTAAACGTTATCTGGTACTACAGTAGCTATAATCTTGTTGTACAAGTTTGTTTACTGTCTGACCACAATCTTCGATGATGAGGGCATCATTTTGGTCTGGATTGGAAGATGATAAAGTCAATCATGTGCCAGTACTTGGATTGTGGATGTCTCCAGGAAGTCTTGAACTGGTCTTTTTTGCGGAACAGTGTGTTAGTGGTGATAAGTTGGTGTTCCACACATTTGGCGAGCAGGAGAACCCTGTTGGAGTTGCAATTCCTGACCCTTTCTTTCGGATGGTTTTCTTTCCAAATTTGGGAGTCCTTTTGTTGGTTGTTCTGGGTGAGCGTGCTTAACACTCAATTTGGCTGTTTCTTTACTTAGCTCTGGAGTCGGCAGGTGTCGTTAAGACACCGCCACAAGGTCAAGGTGAAGTTCAAAGCAATAAAACCATACACCAATTAGTAAGTCCAAACAACTGAGTTTATTATAATACAATTATAATAACTACCCATGCACACGCTAAAATGATTAAACTTATTCCTACCGCTAAATAAACTAATACTTATCTCGAAGGAACTGCTGGGTCAGGGAACAAGGCCTCTTGCTCTGCTCTGGTCTGCAGACTTCAGGTTGGTAAAAGTTAAAAGGGGTCAGGAGTGCCTATCTCTGGTAGCGATTGTTGTGAGGCACTTACTTGTTGGCAGCTGCTGTCCGAACCCTCTCTTCTCTCTTGTTCAAGGTCTTCTTGGCAAAAGCTGGTCGAGGTGCTGGTCCACGGAGGAGTCCTGGTCAAGGAGAGAGGAGGGCTGGATCAGAAGACTGAACCATGTGTGGGACCTGTCTTTTATAGGTCCCAGGGGATCCGTGCCCCTTTGGGCGGACTCCCTTACCTGCTTGGAATCGATTGGGTCTCTTCCCAATCGATATGTTTGAATCCCCCAATAATGGGGCAGTTCCTCGGTCACTGGGACGGTTCTTGGGACTTATTGTTTTGGGCTTCTTTGGCGCCGAAAAGTCTGGCCTTCCATTCAATGTATCGATCTGTGTTTAACTTGTTTCCATTGTATCTGGGGATCGCCCGGTATCGCCTCATTAGCATGTTAACTGGTTTCTTTTCACAGTGCTACGTTAGCTATTTTTTTTTTTTAAATTTAGATTACCCAATTATTTTTTCCAATTAAGGGGCAATTTTGCGTGGCCAATCCACCTACTCTGCACATTTTTGGGTTGTGGGGGTGAAACCCACGCAGACACGGGGAGAATGTGCAAACTCCACACGGACAGTGACCCAGAGCCGGGATCGAACCTGGGACCTCAGCGCCGTGAGGCGGTTGTGCTAACCACTAGGCCACCGTGCTGCCCTTCTTTTCACAGTGCTGTCTGGTTTCTGCAGCAGTCAAAACTGTTTTCTGCAGCAGTCCAAATATACAAGCGTTTTGCAAGCTGCTTGCTTTACAACATGTCCATTTTCCCTGCATTCCTTGCAATCTTCCATTTTGTGTTGGGCAGTGGCCACCTCAGGTGGCTACACTTTCCAACCCTAGCATGAAGTCTTCAAGGAGGATGATCTTCCTTAGGAACGTTGGAGAGAATGATGTACAGTGTGGAGTAGAAGATTTCTTGGGACTCCTCATTGGCATCAAGGGTTGGGGGATTGGCACACAACTGTTACCTGCTGGTTCCCTGCAAACTATAGACGGAGGGTCATGAGGCACTCGTTGATGTCGACGGGGATCTCCAAGCTAATTCTATGAGTCCTGGGCTGTTCCTTGGGTTTTTCTCTCCAGAAGAAGGTGTAGCCACCGTCATCTTCCCTCAGCTGCCCTTTGCCTGCTCTTCGAGTCTTTTGCAGGACTGCAACATAAATGTTGAAGTGCCCGAGTTCACGGGCAACACGGGCAGTTCTCCATTCTGGCCAATTGTTTTGCTCATTAGCCATGATGGTTCGCACATTCCAGGTTCCAGAATGCAACTAACTTTGATTTTCTGACCACAGGTAGATGATTCTGCAGGATGCAATTTCCTAGCCAAGTTGGGAATGAAACAGGCTATTTTTAGGGCACCTTTTCTAGCTCTTTCCCCCATGCGGGGTGAACAACGTGGATACTAAAGAAGGTTGCTCATTCGTGAATAAAGCTGCTGAAATGTTCTCCTGTTCCTATTCCAAGAATAGGAACTGATTCACAACTGAATTAAACTGCACCACTTCTGTGCCAGTCCAAAGCTAGGGACTTCCAGATCTCACCAGTCCTGTCCCCATCACCTCTAGCCAATCGCTGCAGGGCTTGTCTGTGTGGGGTGTGTGCAAGTTTCCTCCAGGTAGATGCGAGGTGCGGGACATCTTTTAACATGTATGCCGTTGCACATCAGCACACACTGTCCTTGCCAGAGGGTAGGTCCAGCTCCATTGGCAAGCGAATCTTGACAACTAGAGATCTCCCTACTGCTGCAACCTTAATCCGTAATCGCAGCCTTTGATACCATACGAGTATCGTATTTTTTGCACTCTTATGTTCTATGTTCTATCTTCCGCCTGATCAGCCGTTGAAGACTTGATATGGGTTGTGCTTTCTCTGGTTCTTCCCCTCCCACCTTACTCTCATGGGTGACCCTGCCAGGAGATAAGACTCCTGACTGCATTGCTCTCTGGATCAATGGAACGGTCAGGCCTCATTCACTGCGGCAAGGTGGCAATCCAAGAAAAGGCCACAAAACTTCAATATGATAAGAGGCAAATCGGCAGCATGATAGCACTGTGGATAGCACAATTGCTTCACAGCTCCAGGGTCCCAGGTTCGATTCCAGCTTGGGTCACTGTCTGCGGAGTCTGCACGTCCTCCCCGTGTGTGCGTGTGTTTCCTCCGGGAGCTCCGGTTTCCTCCCACAGTCCAAAGATGTGCAGGTTAGCTGGATTGGCCATGATAAATTGCCCTTAGTGTCCAAAATTGACCTTAATGTTGGGTGGGGTACTAGGTTATGGGGATAGGGTGGAGGTGTTGACCTTGGGTAGGGTGCTTTTTCCAAGAGCCGGTGCAAACTCGATGGGCCGAATGGCCTCCTTCTGCACTGTAAATTCAATGATAGATCTATGATAGTAGAAAGCAGTGTTTAACAATAGAGTATTTACCTACAAGGATTCACTCTCATCATCCAATGTTGTTTTCCAACCCAGGAGCACTAAGAAATTTTACTGTAGTTTGGATTTGTATTTTGTTTATTGTCACGTGTACCAAGGTACAGTGAAAAGTATTTTTCTGCGAGCAGCTCAACAGATCATTAAGTACATGAAAAGGAAATACAAGAAAATATATAATAGGGCAACGCAAGGTACACAAATGTAACTACATAACACCAGCATCAGGTGAAACATACAGGGTGTAGTGTTAATGAGGTCAGTCCGTAAGAGGATCATTTTAGGAGTCTGGTAACAGCGGGGAAGAAGCTGTATTTGTGTGTTTTTTGAGTTTTAATCCTTAAATGCCACATTGACAAAATCCACATTCGAGTGGGACAGTAATGCAAAAATGTCACAAAAAAATTAAACCATTTGGTTTTGACTTGGTGACTATCTTTAAATTTAAATATATAAAGGCAAAAAGCCACCTGCAGTCAAATTCCACATTCCACACTAGATTGATACAAATGTTTCAAGGAATTTTTTTAGCAGTTTCAAGGGCGGCGCGAAGCACATTCAAACAAGCACATACTTGTTTGCTTATAATCATTGTTTGCGTTGGAAGCTGGCTGCCATTTATTTAAATCTACAAGGTGTGTGCCTGAATTTAGCTGAGTGAAGCCGAGTTGAGAGAATCTGTTTGGAACCTTTCGGAGCTTTTGGTTCAAATCCTACAATGCTGAGAAGTATGAAAAGAAAATGTTAATTCAAAAGAATTAGATATAGTGAACAATTATTTTTTTGAGCAGTTAGATGGTATAACTTCCAATAATATGTGTTGTATTGTGTTGTATTAGTTTAATTTCTTCTGCAGTAAATTTGCTCAATAGCCTAAACCATAGGGGGAGGCAGTGGCATAGTGGTATTGTTACTGGACTAGTAAACCAGAGACCTAGTGTAGTGCCCTGGGGACACAAGTTCAAATCCAGCCACTGCAGATGGTGAAATTTGAATTCAATAAAAATCTGAATTATAAAAAAAAGTCCAATGATAACTATGAAAGCATTGTGATTGTCACAAAAACCCATTTGGTTCACTAATGTCCTTTTTAGGGAAGGAAATCTGCCATCCATACCTGGTCATGTGACTGTAATGTATTTGACTTAACTGTCCCCTCAAGGGCAATTAGGGATGGCCAATAAATGCTGGCACAGCCTGCGATGCCCACGTCCCATGAACGAATAAATAATATCTGAAGTTGTGGTACCATATCGGTTACTGAAAATGGGAGTAGGCACAATTTAATTCCAGTGGTTAAATATTTGAAAGATTTTCTGTTATCTTAAGCTTGCCGACATATTAACGTACCTAGTGAAGATACCCTCAAAGTCGTAGGCAATTGAGCAATAAGAGCAAGCTTAATAATGGAAGCCACAAAGTGTGGTGCAGAAACAACTCAAAAATGATTTGCCCATCTTGTCCTAACTCTTTCTCCTCCATATGTATGTGATCTATGATAGTTTTGAGATTTTCTTATTTTGAAATTGTTGCAATTTGACTTATTTGTCCGAGCTCCCTTGAGAATACTGTTTATCAGGTGCATGGCGTCCAAGACCATCCATGCCTCACACCATTCTGACTGCACACTGCTAGGGATGGATTTTTTTGATTTTTTGGGGGGGGGGGATGATTTTGGTGTATGGGGCTGATAATTTAATGTTAATTTATTACAATGAAGTTCCCAACATCGGAAACAAAGTCCGCTACTGACGAGGGTGGAAATAATCACTTCCAGTTTTGACGTCGTTGTAAAACTCAACTTTAGCTTTCTTGAATATTTTCTGCTCACGTTAGTAAACCTGCCTGATGTGAGTGGAACATAAAAAAAAACATAAAATCCCGGCCATAATATGGCTATAGCATGGATGGCGGGAATTGAGCCATTCCTATGCCAGCCTTCTGCAAGCTCGACTCAGATCGTTCCACTGCTGCCTTTTCCCTGTTGCCCCACAGGTTGTTTTACTTTTCAGGTAATTTATCCAACTTCCTTTTTGAAACCTACATTTGAATCTGTCTCCAGCATACTGGGGCAGTAGATTCCAGATCCCAACAACTCATTGCGTAAAATCATTTTCCTCACGTCGTCTTTGGTTCTCATGCCAAAAACTTTAAATTGGTGTCCTCTGCTTGGTGTTCCTTCCACCAATGGGAAGCTTTTCCTCCCTCTACTCTGTCCAGGCCCCTCATGATTCCACATTTTGTTTCATTGACTGAATTTAAATTCCCCAGTTGCCACTGGCGTATTTGAATTAATGTGTCTGGGTTATTGATTCAGGTCACTGCATTACTAGAACAGTACATAATGTTATAACATCCTGGGCTAGGGTGTGGTCAATTCCAGCCCACTTGACCCAGAGTTGCAACACCATTGAAATGAACAAATAATTCTTAGAAAATACCCAAGTTCAGCAGGTTTGTAAATTTAAACACCATAATTTTTTTAATGAATAACAACCACCATAATTAAATATGCAGCAAATACAACTGGTTAACTATTATTTAATTCCTAACCCAACCCATCTTTGTTTCAGGTGGATATCTTCTAGTACACATTTCTTCAATCTAGGCCTTCAGTTGGAGGTTTTTGTTTTCCGTCTGTAATAGTTTTCACTGTAGATTCATCCTGGTCTCGAGGTTTTAAAAAAACCAGCAGTCTTTCTGGCGAGAGAGACAGACAGACACTAACAGCTGCTCTTCTCAGCGTTCAGGATCCGCCTGTCCTTGGTTCTCTGAAAACCATCCTTTTGCCAATCCATTGGCCACCAGCTGACCAATCAAACTGAATCCCTCTGATCTCTCTCTAGGGTGCCAAGAGCGAAACCTCCATAGCACAATTCACTTCCTCTGCTTGAATTAAAGGTATATGTTCATGAAACATCCATGGATCAAAATGATAACCGCAAAGGAAAAGAAATGGGAAATAAAGAAATGAACAGGAAAGGACCTTACAATAACTATACTAGTCCAGTAACATAATCATTATCCAACATTCATCTCCATCTTCTCCTGGGTTATTGGCAATGAGAACTAATGCTGACCTAGCCAATAATGCCCGCATCCCTTAAATTTCTAGTCATGGATTTGATGTATTTATAATGTACGGTCATTAAGTGGTATTGGGTGCAAAATTGATGCATTGTATCTGGAGGATTGAATCTCTTATGAAAAAAATGAATGCATTGTATCTGGAGGATTGTATCTCTTATGAACTCAGTATAGCTCTAACATGAAGAATAGTTCCGAAATAGTTCCAAAATAGAAAGGGGCCAGTCAAGTGAAAAATGAGGCAAGATAAGATTGGTTTGGACTTATTTGTCCAATTTGTGTATTTTATGTAAGGTTGGTGATATGCAGGCTGGTTAGCTCAGTTGGCTAAATTGTGGTAGGCTAATGACACAGGTTCAGTTCCTGTACTAGCTGCAGTAGATATTTTCTCCTTGCCCCATTGTGATATGGAAATGTGTAGATCTATGGTAAGCAACCCTTGGACAACAAGGATGCTATATTGAGGTGAACAAGTTGCTAAATGGACCTATTACATAGTTAATGACTGAGACCTAACTCAAAAGAATTGGAGGATTGGTAGTTCAACTTACCTGGCTACAAGAGACTCCGGAAAGAAAGGGAAGGAATAAAAGTGTGTGTAGATTGCAGCAATAACAATGTAAAGGTAAAAGAGGGAGTGTGATTAATTTCCGTAATATGAACATGGGTAAAGGGCAAAGAGGGAGGGCGATTTATGAACAAGGGAACTTGCATGATCAAACTATTTCCAGACCAATTATGAAGGAAGCAGTACTGATTGCTGAATCAAATTGGCAAAAGGTCCATGCTAATACCTCCAGGACATGGGTGCAAATCCTATTATAACAGCTGGTGGAATTTAAATTCAATTAACTAATAAAAAGCTGGAATTGAAAGCGAGTCTCAGTCATGGTGCTTTGAAGCTACCCTTGATTGTTATTAAAAACCTATTTGGTTCATTTCAGGGAAGGAAATCTATGCTTTCATGGTCTGGCCTACATGTGATCCAAGCCCACAGCACTGCGCCAATCTGAAATGGGTTAACAAGTCACTTAGTTCAAGGGAAATCAATGATGGGCAACAATTTCTGACCTTACCAATGACACCCAAATCCATTTGGGGGAAAAAAAAATCAAGCATGAAAATACCTAACTAGTGGACACTGGAGTTGGAAAGGGATCTGGGTGAATTGGATTTGAATTATTGTTCAGCGAATAATGATTTTTTAAAAAAGGGGTAAACAATGGGTAATGGGAATAGATGGATGGCAGCTTGAGAATGAGCGCATAACTCTGGGAATTTGGTGCAGTGAGGAGGAGATGTTCTGCTCTTTTACAGAAAGGCATGGTGAGCCAGGAAACAGCAGTCCAGTAGAGAGTTAGAAAGGAGTGGTCCAATAAAGTGAGTCAGAGATGGCAAGAGCTGAAGCCCAGAAGTATAAATTAGTAGAGAAATTGGGTGATTGGTGTGTTTTCTCTCAAACTGGAGCAGTATTTAAAATGGTCGAGGGAAGATGTATGAATTTGAATTCCCAAACTATGAATAATTGTTGAGTGATATTTAAATTTAACCTAAGTAATTAAATAAAGCACAAAGTGCAAGGGGAGGTAAGGTGGTGTTGCAGCTGTACCAGAAGGGCACTGGAGGACATCCAATTGAATTTTAATTAATTGATTGACATATATGGGGTGTACTTGTTTGCAATAATCCCACTCCCCACCCAATCATAAAGCCCATCTGCAGCAATTGTGCAAGAGAAACAATGTGGTTTATGGGTTTATCCTCTAATACTTAGCTTTATTACTTTCTTTTCTTTACTCAGCAAGTTGTTTCTTTTCATATTTCAGTTTTGTATGAAATTCATGTTGTGCCATACTTTACCTTTCTGAAATTTGCTCATCAGCCCCTTTAATGAGAAGAAATTTTGAAAATGTGGCCCCCACCTGAGAAGGTTTGACAAGTCTGAACTAAATAGTTGAGGGGAGAGTTTGTGTGAGGGGAGACTTGTAAAGTTAGAGAAAGGACAAGGTTATTTTGCAGGGTGACGAAGCATGTAATGATAACCAGAGTTTGAAAGGTTGGGACGGATCATGCCAACATAAAAGTGCACCGGCAAATAATGTCACAGCAGTTCTTACAAAGATGGGTGAACTGACAGCACAAATAGAAATATGTAGGTGTGATATGATAGCCATTGCTGGCACGGTTGCAAAGTGACCACGGTTGAGAACGTTTCTGAAGAACTGGAAGAAAAAAAACTGAGTTGGGGGTAGCTCAGTTATTACAGATATGATGAGTACAGTAGTGAGATATTACCTTGGTTTGGAGAATCAAACTGTCAAATCAGTTTGGGTGAAGGCAAGGAATGGCAAGGGAAGAAGTCGCAGGTGGGAGTGTTTATAGGCCCCAAGACTGTAGCTACACTATAGGACTTAACAAAACCATTGGATTTTGTAAGAAAGGTACTGAAATAATTGTGGAAGATTTTAATTTTCTTATAGATTGCTCAATTAAAATCGGCAAAGATAGCCTGCATTGGCAGATATTTAAGGAGATGTTCATAACTCTCAAAAATATGTCTTCCACAGAGAAAGAAAAACTGTATCAGAAGGATGCAGCATCTGTGGCTAACTAAGGAAGTTGAGGGAGGTCTCAAATTGAAAGCAAATCCATACAATTCTATTGCAAAATGCTTGAGATTCTGGAAGGATCCACAATCACAAAAGTAACCCTGTGTTCAAGACAGGAGGGAGACAGAAAGCAGACATCTGTAGGTCAAGTTAGTCTAACATTTGCCGTTGGGAAAATGCCAGTACTAAGCAGGTAGTAGCAGGATGCTTACAAAACACAAATCAGGCAGAGTCAAAACTGGATAAAAGCAAATTACTGCTGGAATCTGGAACCAAAGGAGAAAATGCTGGAAAATCTCAGCAGGTCTGGCAGCATCTGTAGGGAGAAAAAAGAGCTAATGTTTCGAGTCCAGGCAAGAGCTTTGACAAAGGGTCGAGTCCTTGGTTCTCTGAAAAAAATCCTACTCGGGCAAGATCCAATCACCGCTTTTTACTGGCCACCCCAACCAATTGGAAAAAGTCACACACCTCTCTTGGGTGCCGAGAAGGTCCGAGTTCTGCTATCCAATGTCCAGAATAGCGTTTCCTTTTGAATTCCTAATTTTCCCCGCTCAACTTGAAGGTATATGTTCATTAAGCATTCAAAGATCAAAATGATAACTGCAAAAATAAATCAAGAGCGAAAAAGGGAATTAACAGGAAGGGTCCTTACACTGAAGTGAATGCAAATTAAGCTTAATGATCTTCTCGCCATTTTTGGGCATTTTTGAACTCTCCATCAAGAGCTGGCCAGCTGAATCTCAAAATGGTTCGTGCCTGGCACAAATCTCGTTTATGGCCTTTTCAGCTAATCACCGCCGTGCCCGGGTCAGTGCCAGGCGCATTGTGGTGGCTGAATTGGGCCCGAAATCTCTGACAGTAGTTCTTTTTTTAATAATAATAAGAGTTCATAATTAACAAGCATGCTTGCGCAGGAGCCATGCTAATCTTCTCGTTCCAATTTTAGTATATGTGCTGTCGAAGCGAGCACATAATTAACAAACATGATTGAAACTACAACAGAACCCTGAGAAATGTTTGAAACATAGTACAATTGTCATGCTAACAGCAAATGGGATCGGAGAACCACACCACAGAGGCTACATCCTATCGCCCCGCCCCAACAGCTGATGGTAATTAACTCTTTGAAGTATGAGATAAATGGCTGCCACCTCGGGTAGAATCCCTCCACCGAACCCTTGACAGTGCTTGACCTTTTCCAGATATAAAAAGTACACGAGGCCACCCAACCAGGCAGAGCGGATACTCTCCATCCCAGCAGAACCCGCCTTTGGGCTATCAGCGAGGCAAAGGTGAGTGCATCCACCTTCACCTCTGTCCTCAGAGCCAGCGAGTCCAATACCCCGAAAATGGCCACCAACGGACAAGACTCCGGATCAATATTAAGGACCACTGACATGTGCTGAACAAAGGGACCCAAAATCTCACCGTCTTTCAAAAAGACCAGAACATGTGGGGATGATTGGCAGGTCGACGAGAACACTGCTCACACCTGTCCTCTACCCCATCAAAGAACCCACTCCTATTTTTGAGCTCTGTGAACCCAACGACCACCCGTAACCCCACCAACTGCTATTGCTGATAGGAACTTGACAATCGTGGTTAAGTGACCACTTCACAGATGCCAAGTGGATTCCCGTGGGTGGGCAAGCCATGTAGCAAGTGGGACTAATTGCCTCTCATCCCAATCAAACCTTGATGCCTGGACACTGTACTTGAATAATGTGGGAGACAACACCACACACTCAACAACCAAACACCTAGGGGTTGGGACACATCTCCGGGTTCATGTCCCTGGCTGGAGGATGGTGGGTACCACGGGGAATGGGTGCCTGGAGCAATGGGCAAAGGGTCCGGAGGTCAGCCTGCATTGTGGAAGAAAGTGTCAGAGGCATCATAATTGTTGTGCAAAAATAATTTTAATGTGCTGTACAGCGCCCCACCCCCTACCTACTTCCCCACCTCAGTGCCCTCTGTGATCCTCAACGTGCCTGGCCCTCTTGGCTCACCACTATGTCTGGGTGTCTCCCCAAAGATGCACATCTGACGTGGAGGCAGCCAGCTGCCTAACTCTTCCCGTGGCCTTCAATGCCCCTGGTGGGCATCCTCTGTGGGGCTGAAGGGCCCCAGCTCACTTATTGGCGGCATATGTACAGCTGTGCGCCCTGTCCTGTGTGCTGACCCCGATGGTGGCCTAATCAAAGGGGTGGAACTTGGGGGTGGTGTCCACCGTTGCCACTCCATGGATCCGGGTTTGCACTCAGTGACTCCTCCTCCCGGCCAGTGCGCATTGGGCCCTAGGGTTGTCTTGGGACGGAGGGGCACTTGGTTCGAGCCCCGGCTGTCCCTGGATCATGTGGCTCTGCAAGTTCTGGTGGTTCCCCATAGTCTGCAACCTGATGTTGATGCCTTTGGTGATACTCCTCAGTGACTGGGACACATCCCCCAACTGGGCCATGTTCCGCGGCACCTCGGTAATGCCCACCTGCAACTGGGACAAGCTCCTGAGTGGCTCAGCCATGTCCATCTGAGAGCAGGACATGTCCCGTATAATCGGCCTGGTACTGGCCCAGTGAGGAAGACATTCTACCTAGACCCTCAGCCATGGCCTTATGGTGCCAATGTCGTTCACCAGGCTCTCAACAACGGTTGCCACCCTAGCGGTGTTGGCCTCGGTGCCACTCATTTCCAGCACCATCTCTTGTGCCCATAGCCTCTGGGACTCCTCCAAGACGTTATGGATCTGCTGGAGCGGCGCCACGTCTCCCTCTCAATGTCCCGGCCACACTCTATCATATTCATCAGCTCCGGGTAAACCACTTCCAGAGACTCACGATCTGGCTGGGACACAGCTGGGTTCTGGGATCCAGCAGCCCTCTGACTGCTGTCTCGCCTGGGGGTTCCTGCCTCCACCTGATGTGCATCATCAGCAGTGTGGTGCTCACCAGATTGTGCCCCAGATGCCTCACCACTAATATTTCCCTCCGAGGTGTGTGACTCTGCACTGGTTGAGGGTGGGGATGACAGCTGTATCGTGACCACGGTTGCATCCTCGGAACTCCCCTCTGAGGTGTCCTCCTCAGTCAGGAGAGGGGGCAACCCGGGATGGGCCAGCTCTGTAGGCTGAAGGACCTGTGGGAGAATGGACGTGTGGTCAGTGGGAGGGATGGATCAGTCAATAAGACAATAGCAGCTCACGTTTGGCAGGCCCCTCGGGTGGAGCCTGGTGGTTTCTCACCTCTGCAGCGTCTGCCAGCCTCCGTGTTGGTGACAGCCCTGACCTCAGCCACACCGGTCACCTCCAGGGCCTCCTGCTCGAAGGGGATGAGGATGATGAGGATTCTGATGTCCGGCACGCCATCACCAGTCTGGGCCCTATCCCATCGATAGTGGAAGAGCATTTACTGAGGGGAGGCAGAGCATTGGTAGCCTTACACGTGGTTCACAATGGTGGGGGAGGGGTGGAGGAAGGGTTGGGGAGTCGAAGGAGATGGGGGTGGGGTGGAGGTCGTTGAACTTTTTCTTGCACTGAAGGCTGGTCACACTCAGTGAGCTGTCCACGGCCACCACCTCATCCCAAGCAGCACTGGCTGCCTTGTGGCTCACTCTCTGGGGGACAGGAACAAGACATCCCTCCTGGCCTCCACTGCGTCCAGGCGCCTCCCCAGATCAGCAACCCCAAATCTTGGGGCTGGTCTCTTCAGCGCCATTTTTGTGAGCTGGCAGGGGTTGGCTGAGCAAGTGCAGCTTAAGTGCTGCTCGACTTTGTTAGTGGGGGGCTGGCGAGCATGGTCCTGGCGAATGTCGGACCGTCATTTGGAGCGAAAAGCCGTGAGATTTCGTTAAATGGACCAATTAACATTGACTTGTGTTGCTGGCCTCGCTGGGCTGAGCGCCGGGAAGCTCACGGCAATTCCCACTCACTACTCCATGTTTAACTTGTCCCGAGAAAGAGCCAAAGCACTTCAGCAATTTCATACTCTCATCTAAGAGCAGTACATTGGTATAAAGCGATACCCTATGTTGCCCTGGAAGCCCTCAGTGCTATGAGCAGAGGTTCTATCAGCAGAGTGGAAAGGAGCAGTGACAATGACACCCCTGTCTTGTATCCCTGGGAAGTGTCCATAACTTGTCGCATTAGTGCGAACACCAGCCATGGGGTTTGTCTACAACAGCTGCACCATGAAATAAATTTCTGCCTGAACCCAAACCTCCCAACTACCCCAATGAAATACATCCACTCCACTCCGTCAAATGCTTTCTCTGCATCACCTCTGGCTGTGGAGCTGAAGAAGGCGAGAGGACATTTTTCAGAACCCATATGTTAGACGACAGCTGCCTTCCCTTCACAAATCCCCTCTGGCCTTCATCCATCATGCCCGAGACACGTGGCTCTAACCGTAAAGCCAGTGCCTTGGCATTCATGTTTAGCAACAAAATGGGCCTATAAGGACCACACTTCATGGGGTTCTTATCATTCTTTAGAACAAGGGGGATGGAGGCTTGTGAAATCGTATCCAGCAGAGAGCCTCGAGCTAAAGCGTCGCTGAACAGATCTACCATTAATGGCACCAGCTGGTCTGAAAATTATTTGTAAGACTCAATGGGATACCCATCCGGGCCGGATTCTTGCTTGACTGCATCAAACCAATCACCCTCGGCATCTCCTCTGGACCTAGTTGGGCCTCAGCTCCTCTCTACTCTTTCTCCTATCTAGAAATTCCGCCATAATTGATCCCCTCTCCGGCGGCTCTGACATATACAGATCTTTATAGAAAGCTTCAAATGCAGCATTAATTTCTCTTGATGCCACCACTAAGTTACCTCTCAAGTACCTGACCTGCATAACCTCCCGAGAAGCCGCCTGCCACCTCACTTGGTGCACTAAGAGACGATCCGTCTTCTCCCTGTGCTCATATACTAAGCCCCTCGTGGGTCATAGCTTTCCCAGTAGAGACCAAGAAAAACTGCATCAGAATCCGCTTCTTAGTTGCAAATGACAGTAGTCTTAAGGACCGGGCAGTTTAAATGTTAAAGATTAAATGTTCCTATCCTTGCAAAACATTATGTTCTTTAACTTCACATGTGCAATGCCATGGGATATTGATTCATAATACCTTTTATAAGATTGTAATGCAGTCCAAAGTATATATTATTCTCTATATCCCTAGACCATGATAAGTGTGTTTTATAGTGTAACTATTTGTGTTTTAGGTGAGCTTACAGCCGTGGATTGGAATGGAGACGATGGGAGCAATTAATGGAGATGAAGTTAATTTCAACTCAACAACTCCTGTACTACACCGGGCAAAGATGCCAGCCAGCATCATAATCTCTACAATCCTGTTCATAGCAGAAACTGTAGCTGCTGGCTTTCTCTGTGCCTTGTACAGCCGCTGGGGTGATTCCTATTGGTTGGGACTGACTATTGCCTTCATGTTGGTACCATCTGTGCTGGTGCAGTTTACATTGCTCTTAATCCATCGGGAACTGGGTATGAACAGGCCATTCATATTGCTGCTGCATCTGCTGCAGTTGGGACCTATCATCAGGTTAGCAACAAATGTTACTGTCATAAAAAATTTTTTATCAGTCATTGTTAGATTAGATATAATGTTTATAATTTTAGTAACACTATTAAAATATTTTGGTAAGATATTGTGTTTATCAAGGTAAAAGATAATAATTGAGGAATTACACTTTCCATTTCAGGCTCCCATCAACAAAGCAAACATTCTCATGTTAGATACTATCCAACTAACACAATGCAAAGCTCTTTCCAGTAATTATTTTAGCAGTGTGCTCAGTGTTAGAGCTCAAAAATATACACCAACTATTATGTAAGTGAAACAGATAATTCATTGACATATAAAGGTCTTTTGTTTTCTGGATCTGCATTTGTGTCAAAAAGGATGATAGTGCCTGAAACCTGTTTTATTTTAAAGTGCTCAAATTTTCATCCTACTTGTCCAGGCTGGATTCAAACACAAGTCCTGAGGCAAAAGGATAGTATGCTAACAGTTTGCTAGTCTGCTTGAACTGCAAATGGATTTAGACCACAATACACATGAAACTAGGGGACTTGGAAAATTATGGTGAATGCTACTGGGATGGAAACCACTGGGTCCTGGAGATTTGATTATTTTAAGTCCTACTATTGTCTTTGTCTCACTTATTATTTTTAAATCCACTTGAGTTCCTCCCTTCGGCTTATTTTTAGGTTTCTTTGAACTGCTAATAGTCTTCTTCCACTACTGTGAAATGGATACCAAATATTAATTTAAACAAGTTACAAAACTATTATGCTTTTGCCTGAATTTGTTTAATGGGCTTCCATTCAACTTTTACAATGTTTTTCTCTTTAATATTTATTAAAACTTCTGTTTGATATCCCTTACAAGTTTCCTCATATTCCCTTTTTGCACTTCTCACTTATAAATCTGTTCCTAAAACTTTCACCCAATGGATACTCGGCCAGTGCATTATTTATTAAGTGATCTAGAACCTCCAGTTTAATTGTTTTGTCTGTTTGAGTTAGCTGATCATTGACATCTTAAATGCACACCATGTCCCTGACCTAATAAAGATAAAAATCAACCAGCAATTCTGCTCTTGATCATTATCCCTCAACTTCTGTGGAAAAAGTACACATGTGAATTTAAGATAATTTGAGATGGTTCTTTTAACACCTCTAAAGTACCTTTGGTCATTTTTTTTCAATGTTAAATGCTCTAAAGAAGTTTGTTGTTGTTAATCTGCTCCACTCCTCCCATCCACAGAACTACCAAGATTTGAGTATGGTATTTAAGCATTTGGGTTAGATAACAAAATTATGCCAGCATGATTTTGTTCATTCAAGTGAGAGAAAAAAAATGAAAATCCTTTTAAAAATATTTTATTATGGTATTTGAAAATTTTTATAACAGTAACAAAAACAATGACATCAACAATGCAAAATAAACATTTCCCCCTCCAGCCCAATTTTCGCACACCTCAACCATACAACAACAATCCGCGTTTCCCCCCCCCCCCCCCCCCCCCCCCCCCCATCCAACCTGGATTACTGCATGTGCTGACATTTTTAATTTTCCCCAAGAAAGTTGACGAACGGCTGCCACCTCCGCATGAATTGAAAATCTTAAACGACAAAATAGCTTTCCTAAAAATCCATCCTTAAATTATCAAACAATTGTAGGTTCCTGCATGTTCTGAAACACAGTTACTTATTTTGTTTTGTATGTAAATGCATTTGATTGATTGATTTTAGTACGTGTTTTTCCACCTGTCAAAAACTCTCGTTTAGGTGTTGTGTTTTCTCAAGTGAACTTTCTTCCAGATTCTTTCATTTCACCAAATGCCCATTCCAAGCCTCTCACATGGCCTTCCCCAAAGGGGAATGTGAGATTTTCTTTTACAATGAGGAATTCTGGAATCCACCGCTCTTCCTGGAAATAGTAGCAGATACATAAACCTTAATAATAGCTTTTAAAAGGGAAGTGGATAAATATTTGGATGGGGAAGGGATTGGGGACTGGGAAAGAACAGAGGAATGAAACTGTAATTAATTCTTTTAAAGTGCGAGCACAGTGGTGGTGGGCCAAATTTTCACCCGTGCTAAAATTGACTTGCACCAAATCCTAACCTTGACTATCTCTGTTTGTCTCGACATAGCCTTCAACACAATCTCTGTCCTGCCTTTAAAACTATTTGTGTTCTTATTGAAGATCTTTCTACATTCTTATTAGAGTCTGTAAATATATTTTTGGTTGAACAGCGACAGACCACGTCACGATGGTAGTCCCACAGTGCTGTTAGGTAGGGTGTTCCAGTCCGATTGATTTACCTTTTTATGTGGACCCCGGATAAAGACACTGGCTGGTATTCTCCGATCCTGCGGCCAAGTTCTGAAGCTGGTGTCAAAAGCTGTGCGAGCCATTCCGGCGTCAACGGGCCTCCAGGCCCAGGTATTCACCCCTTCCAAGGAGGCTAGTACGACGCCGGAGTGGTGTCCACTGCTCTGGCGCATGAAAGCCGGTGCACCATGGCCGGCGCGGGTACACGCTTGCGTGTGGGTTGCCGTCCCTCTCATTCCCTCTGTCCTGTTAACTCCAGCCTTCTTAAGAAACCCTTTCTGTCCCAATTCCCTGGCTATCTGGACTGTAAATTGTTCCTAATGAAACTTGCATAAAGAAAATAAATATCTAACACCCCACAGTCCCGCCTCCCGCTCTCCACCTCCCCCAATATGGCAGTCAATGTGGCTGCCAACTCCGGGCAAACCCCTCCACAGACCTTCTCAAGGCTAACTTTATTTTCTCCAGCACTGCTGGGTCACTCACCCAAACCCCCGGTTTCGGCACCCCCAACATAATGTCTGCAAACACCCACCAGAATCCCTCCAGCTTCGAACAGGCCCAAAACATGTGGACATGATTCACGGTCACACCTATCCTTCACCCCTTCAAAAAACCTGCCCATCCTGACCATAGTCATATGTGCCCTGTCAACCACCTTGAACTGATTAAGACTAAATTTAGCACACAAAAAAGATGCGTTCATTCTCCTCGGACCCTCCTCCCACAACCCAGCCTCCATCACCCTCCCTAACTCTTCCTCCCTCTTGCGCTTCACTACCCCTATTGGGGCTCCCTCCCAATCAATTAACCCTTTATAGATTTCTGACACTCAGCCCTCACCCACCCCTGTTTTTGTGTTTTTGACATCACCTTGTCCTGTAGCCCCAGGGGCAGCAGGTGGGGATAGGTCAGCACCTGCTACCTAAAAAAAAACAACCCATCACCAGCAAATACCAGAACACATTCCCGCTGGGCAGCTCAAATTCCTCCACCAACCCCTCCAAGCTCAAAGAGCTGCCCCAATGAACAGGTCGCCAAACCGCTCACATTCTGCCCCTCGCCACCCACCTGGAACAAACCAATGATTTCCACAGATCGGTGCCCAAATCAAGGCCCCCTCCAGCCTCGGGTGCTGCCGCACTTTCTCCACCCACCTCCAGGGCCGCAACCACTACCGTGTTTGTGGAGTACCTGGCCAGTGAGAACAGCAGAGGCGCTGTCAACAGTGCCCCTAAACTCGTCCTTACAAGAGGCTGCCTCCATCCGCCCCATACCGACTCCTTCCCCACTACCCACTTCGGAACCATAGCTATATTTGCCACCCAACAATAATTCATCAAGTTCGGAAGAGCCAGCCGTCACCCCCCCCCTCCCCCCCCGGGACCCCATTCCAACAGCACCTTCTTGACTCGCGGAGCTTTACCCACCCAAACAAACCCCAAAATCAGTGCATTAACCCTCCTAAACAAAAAGCTTTTCGGTTTAAGTTTGGGCGACTCTGGAACACATAAGAACCTGGGGAGACCCATCATCTTCACCGATTGCAACCGTCCCGCCAGCGACAGTGGGAGCATATCCTACCTCCTAAAATCCCCCTTCATTTGGTCCACCAACTGAACCAGATTCAGCTTGAGCAGCTGCTGCCATCCCTGTGCCACTTTAATGCCCAAATACGTGAAGCTCGTCCCCACTACTCTAATATGCCCAAAATCCTTCCTCCTCCCCCCCCCCCCAAGTGCCTCCCCTTTTACAAAACTGTCTGATCCTCCCCCATCACCCCCTCCAGCCGAGAGGCCAAAACCTTGGCCAGCAACTTAGCGTTCACATTTAGCAATGAAATTGGCCGGAGAGACCCACACTCCTCTGGGTCTTTATCCCTCTTTAAAATTAAGGAGATTGAGGCCTGCGATAACGTAAGGGGGACCACTCCCTTCTCCCTTGCCTTGTTGGATGCCCTTGCCAGCAGGGTCTGCGGGTCCTCTGAAAACCTTTTATAAATTTCCACCCACCTGGGTCTGGGGCCTTCCCCTAATGCATTGCCCCCATACCCTCCAACACCTCCACCAGCCCAATGAGGGCTCCCAGTCCTTCCACCAGGTCCTCCTCTACTTTGGGGAATTCCAACTGGTTTAAGAAACTCCCATCCATCCTAACCGGGTCGAAAACCGTGTTTCCCCCTCCTTTCAACTTTCCGATCTCCCTCACTACCTCCTGCTTCCTCAATTGCCAACATAGAACATAGAACATAGAACAGTACAGCACAGAACAGGCCCTTCGGCCCTCAATGTTGTGCCGAGCCATGATCACCCTACTCAAACCCACCCTATACCCGTAACCCAACAAACCCCCCCCCCCCCAACCTTACTTTTATTAGGACACTACGGGCAATTTAGCATGGCCAATCCACCTAACCCGCACATCTTTGGACTGTGGGAGGAAACCGGAGCACCCGGAGGAAACCCACGCACACAGGGGGAGGACGTGCAGACTCCACACAGACAGTGACCCAGCCAGGAATCGAACCTGGGACCCTGGAGCTGTGCAGCATTTATGCTAACCACCATGCTACCCTGCTGCCCCAAACATCTTGCTCACTTTTTCCCCATATTCCTAGACTGCTTCCCTAGCCCTCCTCAACTGCCCTGACGCCTTACCCTTAGATATCAGTCCAAACTCCATCTGGAGTTTCTGCCACTCCCTCAACAATCCCGCCTCTGGGGCCTCCGAATACCTCCTATCCATCTGAAAAATCTCCTCCACTAGCCTCACCATTTCCGCCTGCTCCGTCTTGTCTCTTTGTGCCCTTATTGATATTTACTTCCCCCCCCTCACCACCGTCTTCAACACTTCCGTAATGTGGCGGCAAAAACCTCACCCTTGTCGTGCATCTCCACATACCCCCAAATAGTATCCCTCACCCACTCACAAACCTCCTTGTCTGCTAACAGTCCCTTATCTAATGTCCACTGCGGGCACTGACACTCACCCCCCACGACCCACCTGCAAGTCTGAGACCACCATCGCCAAGTACTCTGAACCGACCACCCCCGCCAACAACGTCCTATCCATCACAAAATAGTCGATCAAGGAGTACACACTATGTACGTGGGAGAAAAATGAAAAATTCCCTCGGGCTACTAAGTCTCCACGGGTTCACCTCCCATAAACCCTTTCAATTCCCTCGCAGCCGCTGATACCCTACCCAACCTCCGGACTCGACCAGTCCAATTTCAGCTCAAGACCAGTGTTAAATTCCCCCCCCCCCCCATTATCAGCTGGTGCAAGTCCAGGACCGGAATCTTCCCAGCACCCGCCTCATAAACGCTACATCGTCCCAGTTTGGCCCCCCCCCCCCCCCCCCCCCCCCCCCCGAGGACAAAAAAACAAACTGGAAGAACCAATCCCTCCAAAGCTCAATGTCTTCCTTCTCCTGCCAGTCCATTGTCTCTCTCAAACTCCCAACGCTTCGTCCAGTGTCCCAAAATAATGTTGCCGACCATTGTAGGTCACCCAGAGGCAGGTCAGGTACAGCATCCTGAACTTCACCCTCTTCTTAAAACAGGGCAACCGTCACTCGATTAAAGCCTGCTCTCCTCTTGGCCAGCTCCGCACCCGAAGAGCATTGCCCTCCCAGGTACGTCGCCTCATTTACCTAGCCCACCTCTTGATCCATTCTTTATCAAGGAACCAGTGTCACTGCATTGCCCTCGGCTTCCTCATCAATGCCCTGTGTGCCCGATCCACCTCCAAGGGTCGTTCGAAAGCTCCCTTCTCCAGTATTTTGGCTACATAGCAGTGAGTGTCTGCTCCCTCCGTTCCTTCTGGCAACCCCATAATCTCTTGATTTTGCCTCCAGGAGTGATTCTCAAGATCTTCCACCTTCTCCTGAAACTGCCTCTGGGTATCTGACAACACCCCCATTTGTTGGTGGCTGCCCACAAAGTAAGCTGCAGGGTGGCATGTGGCACAGTGGTTAGCACTGGGACTGCAGCGCTGAGGACCTGGGTTCGAATCCCGGCCCTGGGTCACTGTCCGTGTGGAGTTGGCACATTCTCCCCATGTCTGCATGGGTTTCTCTCCCACAACCCAAAGATATGTAGGTTAGTTGGATTGGCCACGCTAAATTGCCCCTTAATTGGAAAAAAAAATAAGTGGGTACTCTAAATTTATTTTTTAAAAACCAAAATAAAAACAAAGTAAGCTGCTCATCGTGTTCCTCCACCTTCTGGATCACCTAGCTTTGCTTCTCCAGCCTCAACTCCATGCGGTCGATCTCTGCCTTAAGTGGGTCCACTATCTTCGCCAGGTCATCCAGAGACCCTTTTCTCTGCTGGCTGAACTTCTCATTCAAGAAGCTACCATCTGCTCCATCGACCATTGAGATGGTAGGGCTGACCCCTTGCTCTCCGCCATCTTGCCCTGAGTCGCTGGAAAAGTTTTTTTTGCTCCGACAATTCCTTCTGCCTAAAACCAATTCTGGTCCACTAATCCATCCACCGGTGGATTATACTCTTCCTCCACCACTCCTGCACATTTTCCCATCAAAATATCCACCCGTTAATCGAGGAAAAGGATAAAAAACATCGGCATAAACATCGCCATGGGAAGTGGTCTCCTGTTTCTAAGCAATGCCTTTTAGTTTATTTATTTTTCACACCATAATCCTCTCTAAACACAATAAAATCCCAGTTTTAAACCCCGTACATACAAACACCTTTGTCCAGCATGAATTCAGCTATACCTACAGTTGATGACACAATGCATGATCTATAGAAGGAGGAACTTGTTAGAAAGAAAGACTTTTTTTCCATTCAATTGCTAAATATTTTCTTAGTAATGAAAGCATGCAATAGTTCCTCCATGACCTTCATTAAAGCAATGAATAGTACTTGCCGTTTTATTTTTAGTTTAATCATGTCCTTGTTCTTGACAGGTGCCTAGAAGCTATTATTGTGTTCTGCAAGTCTGGGAAATGTGAGGAGCCATACGTCAGCATCAGCCGGAAAAAACGATTCCACCATGGCGAATCAAATGAATTTGAAAAAGAAGTGGGTCATTCGACAAGAAAGTTGGCTATCCACCGTAATGCCTTTCAGCGGGCATCTGTCATTCAAGCTTTCATGGGCTCCACCCCTCAGCTCATCCTCCAGCTGTATATAAGTGTAATGCAGAAATACAATCCACCAGCACGAGGTAATATGTTTGGTCTTGCTGTTTAAGGTCTGAACAGAGATTATATAGTGCTTCATGATGGGACAAACATTATGCTTTACTGTGGTGTTGCTTGCAGAAAACTGCAGGGAAAGCAAATGTATGGGATTTATAATGCTCTCAGTGCTATTTGGGGGGGGGGGGGGGGGGGGGGGAGAAAAATGTTCTTTTGAAAGCAGAATAATTCACATCTAAAAATGGGTAAATATTTTGGAACTTTGCTTGACGTAAAGGTGATCAGAGAATAATTTATGCAGAGGTTGCCTGCAGGAACTTAAATTACAGAACTATGTAGACTATATAATTAAGTCCATTGTCCATGTATTGTGAAAGGATGTTAAGGTGGGAAATCAGCTTTTTCTCATTACAAAATGTTTCCACTGAGTTTTGTCTCTTTTTGTTCAGTTGCTCTGATGGTGATGTCATTGCTGTCAGTGACCTACGGAGCCCTGATATGTAACATCCTCTCCATCCAGATCAAATATGATGACTTCAAGATACAACTGAGACCAGTTGGCTACATATGTATCATCCTGTGGCGCATCTTGGAAATTGCGACCCGAGTCATAGTGTTGGTGCTGTTCAGCGTAGCATTGAAGGGGTGGATCTTTGCCGTGGTCTCCATTGACTTCCTGGTCCTCCTCTTCCTCCCATGGGCAGAGTTCTGGTATAGCCGTTCACCCTTCCCTGAAAACATTGAAAAGAACTTCAAGAGGTTTGGCACAGCTGTTGTACTGTTACTTGTTACCATTCTCTACGCTGGAATTAATGTGTTCTGCTGGTCAGCGGTGCAGCTTATGCTCAGCAACCGTGACTTGATCAACAAGAAACAGAATTGGGTCAGGTTGTCTGTCTATTACATATTGCGGTTTGTTGAAAATGCAATGCTCCTAATTTTATGGTATTTTTTCAAAACCGAAGTGTATGAGTATATCTGTGCCTCTCTGCTGGTGGTTCAGCTAATTATTTGCTACTGTCTGGCTATCACCTTCATGCTCCTCTTCTTTCAATACTGCCATCCGTGTAGGTGGCTTTTCACACACAATGTCGCAGACTGTCTCCAATGCTCCTGTTGGGATGAACCTCACTTCAAATCTACAGTTGAAGACTCATAATTCAGCAGATGTGTTGTGACAAGAGATGGCTTGCAGTGAAAACATTGATTTTGTTGCTTTTTCATATCACCCCTCCCAGAGGTAGCGAAAAGTTTAACAAGCTGGTGAATTTTATAACAAGCACAAATAATGAGTTGTTTACACAAGTCTGCTTATGCTGGAGATCAAAACATACTACTGCTGAAAGCTGGGACAGTGCCTGGATGTTACTTTCCAAATGTCTTCTTTTGAAGACTGACAGCCAAAGGAGTTGCTGGTATTCTGGGATAGTAATACTCCGTTAAGCCAAAGAAAGTTCTAGCCGACAGACACGCTGCTAAGAATAAAAGGACCCTTGATCGCCTGATATTTGGGAACATCAAAGCTGGATCCATATCGTGCAGAAAGATATTTGTATTTAATGAAAGATTGTTTATTCGGGATAAATCCCGTTATTCTCTGAGCACATATTTACTTTGTGTGAGTTAGCCTAGTAACTCAGCTTTAAGGGTTATTGACTGAATTGTGTTATTTTTTTTCTTAAATGCTTAAAGCTCTTTTTAATTGGATGTGAATTTGCATGTACATAGTTTGTGGCAGTAAAAAGTTTGTAGTTTTATTTATTGCCTTTTTGCCTTTGTCCTTTTTCTACCTATATTCTCTGTCAACTCTTGTGCTGTTATATTTATCTAAAAGATAGCACTTTGCGTGGCTATGTCAGCGTTGATCTCAAACGGATATCCCGTCTGGTCTCAATCCCATTCTCGCTGAACCTCATCAGAGTGAAGGGAAACAGGGCCATTGCTAAAGCCCAATAGATTAAAGCCCCTACAGGAGCTTGTCTCCATCTGTTTTCCAGATCTTCAAACCATCCCAATACTTTCTCGATGTTGGTCGCCCAATAATAAACGAGTAAGTTGGGTCATGCCAGGCCCCAACAGCTGGTCCCTCTGAAGGAAAGCTCGAGGGACTCTTGGCTCTTTTATTTGGGCAGCGAAGATGCCATATACTTATCAATCTTAGCAAAGGATTTGGAGCAAAAAATCAGGAGGCACTGAAAAAGAAATAAAAACCTCGGGAGAATATTCATTTATATAGTCTGGATTCTGCCCACCCAAGGACCGAGGGAGGTTATCCCACCTTTGCAAGTCGGACCTCACCCTGCTCACCAGATTAGTGCAGTTCAATCTATGTGGCGATGGCCAATTGCGGGCCACCCGGATACCCAGATAATAAAAGCTACCTTTGGCAAGAAGACAAGGTAATACCCCCAGATCAGTTCCCCTTCCTGGAGGGTTAACTGGAAAATATTCACTCTTCTCCAGGTTCAGTCTGTATCCCGAAAAGGAGTAGCTTCATTATTTCATCCATGGAGGAAACTAAGCTCGTAATATATAAATGCCCCCCCCCCCCCCCCCCCCCCCACTCTATTTCCCCTCAATGTATCAGAGAATCTCAGCACTACGACTAACGGTTCAATCACCACGCAAAGGAGTGGCGACAAAAGCCATCCCTGCCTAGTACGCTTACTTCATGAGAAATATCCTGGCTCAAAGCGTTGGTACGTATACTGGCCATAGGGACACGTAGCTGGACCCACAAAATTATTTTCTGCCCAAGACCAAACCTCGCCAAGGCCTCAAAGTGGTATTCCCACCCTACCCTCTCGAACGCCTTCTCTGCATCCAAAGACACAGTCATTTCTGATTTCGGAAACTGGAGAGGGGGAAAGGACAATATTCAATAATTACACTGTATTAGCTGATAATTGTCGACCTTTAATGAAACATGTCTGGTCGTCCGCTATCACCATTGGAACACATGACTCCAAACGCAGAACCAACACCTCAGCTATCAATTTGGCACAGACATTCGGGAGAGAAATGGGTCTATAAGAACCATTTGTTTTTTTTCTTTTTTCAAAATGAGGGATGTAGAGCGTGGGAGGCAAGGACCCTCGTGACAAGGAATTACCATGGCCACAATCAGTAGTGCTAACTGGCTCGCAAATGTCTTATAAAATTCAACAGGAAACCCATTGGGACCAGGAGCATTACCCGACTGCATCGATCCAGTGTCCTTCAGTACTTCCTCTGGGCTCAACTGAGCCCCGAACTCTTACTTCCTTTCTCTCTCCACCTTTGGAAAGGACAGCCTATCTAAAAATGCCTCCTAGCTCCGTTTTTGAGGTTGTCAGCTTTAACTTCCAGGCAGACTTTTGTTTTCAGCAGCCACCACTGCTCTTTCAGCTTCTAGTGAGGCAAGTTGTTCCTCGTGACTGGTCGGTACTTTTTCCATCCTTTCAATCATCTCGCTCCGTTTTTAACTGGATTTCTCACAGACAGGCTCAGGACTTCCTCAAATGACTTGCGTAGTTTTTCTTCCATCCACCTCCACTTCTTCTCGAAGCGGGCGACAAATTCCTTGAATCCATCAATGAATGTCGTTCTGTAAGCGGCTTGTGTCCTTCGTTCTTCATTTGAAGTGTCTTAGGGATCCTTTGTATTCAGTAAAAAAAATGTTCTGCTGAGAAGCAATTCCTGAAAAAAAATGGGCAAAATGGTCTCTAAACAGTTGATCCTGGTGGAAGCTGCATTGTGAGCGTCCTCACCACATGTGGCGTCTGACAATCAGGACAGTAAACGTCGGTAGGTTTTTGTGACTATTTCCAATGGGTTCTGCAGGGCTGAGTTTCCAAAAATACGCAGAATGAATTTACCGTTACACGCTCCACCTTTAATAATCTTTTTGTTAGTCCCACAAGTATGCTTACATTAACACTGCAATGAAGTTACTGTGAAAATAAGTGAAAGTCACCACATTCCAGTGCTTGTTTGGGTACACAAGAGGGCGAATTCAGAATGTCCAATTCCCCTAAGAGCATGTCTTTCGGGACTTGTGGGAGGAAACCGGGGCATCCGAAGGAAACCCACACAGATATGGAGAGAACGTGCAGACTCCGCACAGACAGTAACCCAAGCCGGGAATCGAACCTGGGACCCTGGAGCTGCGAAGCAACAGTGCTAACCACTGTGCTGCCGTTCTGCCCAATGTGAAAAGCCCTATAATTCAATTCACATATAATGGTTTCACACAGCTGTCCCAATCCATCTTTGCTTCTCCCCCCCCCCCCCCCCTCAACTTCTTACTGAAATAACTACTGATGTTAACCATGTATCGCTGTACGGATAGAATTTTAATTGCATTTACAGGAATGGAATGACTTCAGTATAATCACATTCAAAATTTAAGAGCAATGACCACCTGCATTACAATATGTATTCCACAATAATTGACACTTATAAAATAATTGCATTCGAAAATTAAGAGTAATCACTGTCAGCATTACAAAAACCATCACACAACAATAACAATAGCAAGCCGTTTGAGGAACAGAATTTCAGTACTGTTGTAAGTAACAAGCATTGCATGGTACTGACAATTACATAGCTAATCTTGCATATCTTGCTTACAAGCCAGCCCAGCTGCCCAATATTTCCTCCAAGGGGGTGGTTGTGGATCTAGCGATTTTGTGATCAATTGATATGACAGTCAGATGCTTGGCCTACAGTAGGCCGCAGGTAATTAATCAGTTTTAGTGAGTTGAATGCTCTCTCCGCTGACGCAGCTGTAACTGGCATGATGCGAAACAGTCCTACAGAGGCTGCCCTACAGCGGCTGCCAAGTTTCACAGTACTGCTTCTCCGGGGCAGAACTGCAGCCCTTTGGCAGACATTTTGCAGGGCAGATTTTGTGTATGATATCCTCAGAAACATCCAATAATGTGCTGCATACTGTGCCACTGACTCCTTCAAATCCTCCTTTGATGGGCCGTCCATTTCAATAAGAAAACAAAATTTCTCGTAAGGCCATCTGGGATTCTGAAATCTCCCTAAATTCACTACTGACTGTGTCAATGAAAACGTAAACACATCTTGTTTAAAAGCTGAGTTGGGAGTTACTTCCAAGTGGCCAGTGTCGAGTTCATCATGAAAAGCTTTGAATTTTCTTTTGCCTCTCTCTGTAAAATCTGAACGAACATCCAGTTCCGTTGCTAGTATCCGAGCCATGTTTACAAATCTCTCAAATCCGTCCTCTTGATACTTTGAAAAGAACATTTTCAGATTGTTGATCAGCATAACAGCTACGTTTAGAGAGATGTCCATGCTCTGCATTACAATGTTAACGTGAGGAGTTTCTGTCAACCAATCATGCCAGATAACCAGACTAGTCACAAATTCCATACGCTACATTTATTTTGACAGGGCATGTGCCCTGAACAACATTTGCCGTATAGTGATTTGAGTCACGTTTTTCCAAAATACGTCAACCACATAACCAAGCTGAATCGTAGAGCTTTAACTGAATCAACTTTTGTATACCACATCATACCGCTCAGTGATTTCAATGTAATTTGAACAAATTATTGTAAAATGTCCCAATGTCCCCGATAGGAGAAGTTAAACAGAAATGGGAAGGGGGGTGGGGGTGGAGTTGGAGGCCGGGACATGGAAGGAGGCCATGACGAGAGTGAATGCACCCTTGTCTGTGCCTTATCCAATGACAGTGGCTAGAATAAGTAGGTTCTTTGAGGGAGTGGAGAGTAGGTTTGGGTGGTGCACGGGGAGGCCTGCAAACCATGTCCACATGTTCTGGGCACGTCCGAAACTGAAGGGGTGCTGGCAGGGATTCGCAGATGTAATGTCTGAGATGTTGAGGGTGAAGGTGATTCCCGAGCCCAGGGGCAGCGATATTTGGGATGTCGGAAGACCCGGGAGTCCAGGGGCTGGGAGAGGCTGATGTTTTGGCCTTTGCCTCCCTGAGACAAGTTTTGTTTGAGTGGCTCGGAACCACCCAAATTGGGGGTGTGGGTGAGCGACCTGGAGGAATTCCTGAGGTTGGAAAAGATTAAGCTCACCTTGAGAGGGGCGGTTGATGACGGTCCTCCCGAGATTTTGTTGGTTTTCCGGTGCCTCCCTATTTTTATATCCAAGGCCTTTTAAGCGGGTGAATAGGGTGATCTCTGGGTTTGTGTGGGTGGGTAAAACCTCGTGAGTAAAGAAAGTGCTGCTGGAGTGGAACCGAGGGGGTGGTGGGGGTGGGCTGGCGCTGCCGAACTTTAGTAACTACTACTGGGCGGCAAATATAGCCATGATTAGGAAGTGGGTAGTGGGGGATGGTCGGTGGGAGAGGGTAGAAGCGTCATCATGTAAGGGCACATGTTTGGGGGCATTGGTAATGGCTCCTCTGTCGTTCTTGTCAGCCTGGTACTCCACAAGCCCTGTGGTAGTGGCAGCTCTGAGCGTTTGGGGGCAGGGTGGAAGCATATGGGAGTGGAGGGAGTGTCAGTGTGGGCTCCAATTTGTGGTAATCACTGGTTTGTCCCGGGGAGGTTGTCACAAGTAGATTTACATTAACACTGCAATTTTCGGAGGTGGCAGGGAGCAAGGACTGAGAGGCTGGGGGATCTATTTATTGATGGGAGCTTACCCTATTTGGAGGATTTGGAAGAGGACTTTGAATTGCTGGGGTGGAATGGGTTTTGATATTTGCAGGTAAGGGATTTTGCACAAAGGCAGGTTTCGATATTTCTGCTACCACCACAGGGGATGCAGGCAAAATAGTTTCTAGAATGGGAGTGAGGGAGGGGAAGGTATCAGACATCTATAAAGAACTTATGTAGTGGGAGGAAACCCAGATAGGTGAGCTAAAGCATAAATGGGAAGGTGAGCTTGGGGGGGGGGGGGGAAGTAGAGGCGGGTCTGTGGGAGGATGTGCTGAGTAGAGTCAACATGTCCTCATCATGTGCCAGGCTCAGGCTGATACAATTCGAGGTGGTTCACCAGGCGCACATGACAGTGGCCCGGATGAGTAGGTTTTTTGGGGTGGAGGACAGGTGTGCGGGAGGGCCCACAAACCACGTCCACGTGTTTTGGGCATGTCTGGAGCTTAGGGAATTCTGGCAGGGATTTGCAGATGTCATGTCCACGGTACTAAAAACAAGCGTGGCACCGAGTCCAGAGGTGGTGATTGTTGGAGTGTCGGAAGACCTGGGAGTCCAGGGGGCAAGAGAGGCTAGCGTTTTGGCCTTTGCCCCCTTGGTAGCCAGGAGATGGATATTGCTAGCGTGGAGGGACTCGAAGCCCCAAAATCAGGGGTTTGGGTTTGTGACATGGCTGGGTTTCTTAGACTTGAGAACATTAAGTTTGCCCTGAGAGGATCAACGTTGGGGTTCGTTCAGAGGTGGCAGCTGTTTATCGACTTCTTCAGAGAAAACTAAACTGTCAGCAGATTCAATAAGGGGGGGGGGGGGGGGGGGGGGGGGGGGGAGTTGGGCTATTTTGTATCTAAAGTAGGCAGCAACAGCAGGAGATGGAGGCATGTGTTTTGCACTGAATTATGTTTAAATTGTATATGTATCGTTTATTGTTATAAAACCATAAATGCCTTAAATTTTTTTTAAAGAAAGTAGCTCCAGGAGAATTCAGTGAATTCATTTATTCATTACCATTTGTACTAAAGGTTGTTAGTTATCTTTCCACGTGTTAATCTTGTTAATAAATGATCTTACCAGTCAAAGAACTAGATGTTCTGTGTGCATCTGTATAACGGCCATAACACAGAACTTAACAGGAGTATAGTTGACAGATTTCACAGACTTGGCCTTTGCCTCTTGGTAGCCCGGAGACGGATATTGCTAGCATGGAGGGAATCGATATATCCTTTAAGCAGCTGCTGTGTACATTATCTCTCCCATAAAGTTTACACGAGAAGCGGAAAACTTTGTTTTCTGTGAACACGAGAGCCAATTGTGTTCACTTTGTTCCCCATTTGCTGGCCCCCTGAATCAATATGCTTTGGAAAGGTGCTATTGCCATTGTCTGCTCCAGAGACTAGTCCATCAGGGCATTTAGCAGGTCCCTATTCTCTCATCATTCGACAACACAAGTCACTAACATTACCTGGGAATGCCAGTCTGAGGTTTTGGGCGATCTCGCGTCTGTAACACTCATTTGCTTGGCCTGGCTGTCTTCACTGGCGATTATACGATCTCGGGTAACCGGGATTTTTCCCATTTGCGTTTACCCTGTTGCTGTCGGTGGTCGTCACAGTCATGCCACCTTCATTGCTGGTGTTGCCCTGTCGTCATTACTGGTGGTAGAATTAAAGCTGTAGGTGCTGTCATCAACATTTTGCTTAAAGATGAGCATTGGACAATCCAATTTGTAAGCTGGTTTTAAAATTTTTCTGACTATCCTCTTGGTATTTTTTTTCGTTTTCATTTTTCGGCCCCTGACATTTTTTTTAACATTAATTGTTCCGGGCTCCAACTGCAAGTGACATAACATGATAAAATGCACACGTCAGTTAGCTGATGAGTGTGGCGTTCAGTGGCTAAAACCTATGTGATGTTTAATGCTCTGTATTTTCAGATATACCATTTTCATATGTAAATATGTGTACTTTCGAGATGGTTAATTGCTGTGCAGCCTACATTTTGAAGCATATTTTATTTATTTGTCAATTTGGGGCCCCCTTGTGGCCATACCTTGGATTTCCTTTTTCATTGAACATTGAATGTAAGGAGGAACATGGCCAAAGAATGGGGCAATGTCACCTGGAGCTGCAAGCTATGGAAGAAGGCTTGTAAATGCACACAGCCAAGCAGCCCCTCGCTTCTCTGGCAACTGCCTGTGGGCACTCATCCAGGCAGTGAGTGATCACCGGGAGATACTGCTGCCACCTGATGGCCAGAGGAAGCCTCCACATCTGAACAAGAAGGCTTAAACTGAGACGGGGGGGGGGGGGGGGGGGGGGGGTCGTCATAGAAAGACCTGGGTACAGTGGAAGAAGAAGGTGAATGGCCTTCTCCACTCTGTTACGATGATTGATCAAGTCCCTTTCTGCCTTGAATCAATGTTTTATGGGGGTTTGCATTTTGTAGGGCCTCGGGGTGTAAACTCTCAACTTGTCACAGTAACTTCATTGCAGTGTTAATGTAAACCTACCTGTGACAATAAAGGTCTATTATTATTATTAAAGTCGCTACACCTTGTGCCGTAGAAGGCTGTCTGGGACTAGATCGATGGCAGTCATATCTGGAAGTTGTGGGGAAGTCCTGCAATGTGCTGGGCACTTAAACCTAATATTAGTTTAACACTGAAACGTAACACTGGGGAGTGGTGATGTATTGTCTAGGCGTAGAGGGGGGAAATCATGAATGTACTCTTGACTTCACAAGAGAAGAGGAACCACAATGACATGTATGTGAAGAACCTCCAGAGACTCCTGAGGATTTGCATGTCACGGGTCACGTAATGGAGGAGTCCATGCGGAGTATGAACATACAAGAGATTAGTGAGCCAAAGTAAAGCTCATGGTATTGGGGTTAATGCATTGATGTTGATAGAGAATTGATTGGCAAACAGGAAGCAGAGAGTGGGAATAAACGGGTCCTTTTCCGAGTGACTACAGTAGTGGGGTACTAGTGTTCAGTGCTCCGACCCCAGCTGTCCACAACATACATTAATGATTTGGATGAAGGAATTGCATGCAATATCTCCAAATTTGCAGATGACACTAAGCTGGGTGGCAGTGTGTGCTGTGAGGAGGATGCAAAGAGGCTACAGGGTGACTTGGACAGTTTGGCTGAGTGGACTAATACTTGGTAGGTGCAATGTAATGTGGGTAAATGTGAGGTTATCCACTTTGGTAGCAAAAACAGGAAGGCAGATTATTATCTGAATGTGGCAGTTTAGAAAAAGGGACGTGCAATGAAACTTGGGTGTCATGGTGGAACAGTCATTGAAAATTGACATGCAGGTACATACAGTGAGGAAAGCTAATAGCATGCTGGCCTTCATAGCCAGAGGATTTGAGTGTAGGAGTAGGGATGTCTTGCTGCAGTTATACAGGAGCTTGGTGAGGCCACACCTTGAGTATTGTGTGCAGTTTTGGTTTCCAAATTTGAGGAAGGACATTTTTGCTATTGAGGGTGTCCAGCGAAAGTTCACCGTACGAATTCCAGGATGGCAGGACTGACATAGGAAGAAAGACTGAATCGACTGGACTTGTACTCAGTGGAGTTCAGAAGAATGAGAGGGGATCACATAAAATCCTGATGGGACTGGACAGGCTAGATGTGGGAAGAATGTTCCCGATGTTGGGGACGTCAGAACTAGGGGTCACAGCTAAGAATAAGTGGTAAGCCATTTAGGACTGCGATGAGGAAGAACTTCTCTCAGAAAGTTGGGAACTTATGGAATTTTTTACTACAGAAAGCTGTTGGGGTAGTTCGTTAGATATATTCAAGAGGGAGATAGACGTGGCTCTTGCTACTAAAGGGATATAATAATAACCTTTATTGCCACGAGTAGGCTTACATTAACACTGCAATGAAATTACTGTGAAAAGTGCCTAGTCGCCACATTCCGGCACCTGTTTGGGGACACTGAGGGAGTCCAATCCACCTAACAGCACGGCTTTCGGGACTTGTGGGAGGAAACCGTGGCACCCAGAGGAAACCCAGATAGACACAGGGGGACCGTGCAGACTCCACGCAGACAGTGATCCAAGCAGGGAATCAAACCTGTGACACTGGTGCTGTGATGCAACAGTGCTAACCACTGTGCTACCGTGCCGCCCACAAGATCAATGTGATTTGAGTACAGGAGCAGCATTGTCTTGCTGCAGTTATACAGGGCCTTGGTGAGGCCAGAGCAGGGATATTGTGTGTAGTTTTGGTCTCTTTATCTGAAGATGTTCTTGCTACAGAGGAAGTGCAAAGAAACTTTACCAGATTGATTCCTGGGATGGCGAGACTGATGTTTGAAGAGAGATTAAGTCAGTTAGGGTTTTATTTGCTGGAGTTTAGAAGAATGAGGGGGATCTCATATAAACCTATAAGTTTCTAACAGGAATAAATAGAGTAGCTGCAAGAAGGATGTTCCCGATAGTGGGGGTGTCCAACACCAGGAGTCACTGTTAGGGCTGAGATTAGCAGAAATTTCATTATAACTTTTCTGTCATTTTGTTAAATTTTACAACATCTTTCTGGGATAATGGATAACTTTCTGGATAGTTTAGATATGTTTATTTGAGGTGAGAGCATGTGATGTCTAGTATTTATTGTTCCACATGTCTAATTGATCTATAGGTATCAGTATTGTAAGTCCTGTAAAGCTCTCATTAAACCAGATGCTTATCAGTGTGTTTTGGTTAAGATAACTACTTTGTCTTTGTATGTTTTTGTTGAATCTGGCATTGCTGGGTAGTAGTTAATTAAAAATACAGAATGGTGCCTATTACAAAGTTACAGAAATGCAGTCTATATACAATGCATATAAATTCAGTACTTAAAAGTGATCGGTGTGCTACAGTTAAGGCAGCAAGGTTCACTTAAATAAATATATAATACATATTCCTAAGTAAGAAAAGTCAAAAGAACTACATAGCTAAAAAGGCTAATTATAGAACTTAATTCTAAACTTACAAGATGTAAGGTGGGTCTGTGGAAGGTTTCTGACGTGCCCTGCTCGCCCTAGTGAGAGACTGTGACTGCCAGGCCGTTTCGGCCACTGAACATTCGAACCTGCTAATGAGAGATGCGTTTGTTACGGGCATGGGGTCTGACTACATCCGCCAGCGCTTCTTAGAAGGGGCCACGCTTGACCTCGTGGCGATCAAGAAGCTAGCGCTCTCGCTCACAGTCGCCTCACGCAACGTACAAGCTTATGCCCCCGACCGCACGGCCCATCCCCCCTATGCATCTTGGACCCCGCCAGCAACCGACCGCGCGGCAGCCAACCAACCCCGGGGGACCCAAGTGCTACTTCTGCGGACAGACTAAACACCCCGTGGGGCGCGCTCTGCAAGGCCTGTGGCAAGAAGGGACATTTTGCTGCAGTGTGCCAGGTCCGCTCAATCGCCGCTATTGTCCCGGCATGCCCCATGTGCGGCCAGTGGGCGCCGCCATCTTCCTCTCCTCAGACCACGTGCGGCCCGTGGGCGCCGCCATCTTGCTCCACTCACATGTGCGGCCCGTGGGCGCCGCCATCTTGCTTGCTTCAGAACCAATGGGCGGCGCCATCTTGCCTGCCCCCGGACACGTGCGCCCTTTACGCACTGCCATCTTCCCCGCCTCAGGACCCCTGCCTGTCGGGCACCTCATCGGGCTGCTCATCGACTGCAACCGCCGACGGCCAGCCGTGTCTCACCTCGGTCACGATCGACCAGTCTCGACCGCACAACCGCGTGACCGCTTCGACAAAGGTGAAGGTCGACGGGCACGAGGCCTCCTGCCTACTGGACTCCGGGGGCACTGAGAGCTTCATCCACCCCGATACGGTAAGGCGCTGCTCCCTTGTGGTACACCCCGCTAACCAAAGAATCTCCCTAGCCTCCGGATCCCACTCTGTGGCGATCCGGGGGTACTGCATCGCCACTCTCACCATCCAGGGCATAGAGTTCAGTGGCTTCCGACTCTACATCTTCCCCAACCTCTGCGCTGCCTTCCTACTCGGTCTGGACTTCCAATGCAACCTCCGGAGCCTAACCCTGAAATTTGGCGGGCCCCTACCACCCCTTACTGTATTCGGCCGCGCGACCCTTAAGGTCGACCCGCCTTCCCAGTTTACAAACCTCACCCCAGATTGCAAACCCGTCGCCACCAGGAGCAGACGGTACAGCGCCCAGAACAGGACCTTCATCAGGTTTGAGGTCCAGCGGCTGCTGCAGGAAGGTATCATCGAGGCCAGCAACAACCCCTGGAGAGCCCAAGTGGTAGTGGCGAAAACCGGGGAGAAAAACAGGATGGTCGTCGACTACAGTCAGACCATCAACCAGTACACGCAGCTCGACGCGTACCCCCTCCCATGCATATCTGATATGGTCAATCAGATTGCACAGTACCGGGTCTTCTCAGTGGACCTGAAATCTGCCTACCACCAGCTCCCCATCCGTAAGGCAGACCGCCCATACACTGCGTTCGAAGCATACGGCCACCTTTACCATTTCCTTAGGGTTCCCTTCGGCATCAGCAACGGGATCTCGGTCTTCCAACGGGAGATGGTCTGAATGGTTGACCGGTACGGGCTGCGGGCCACTTTCCCGTACCTGGATAACGTCACCATAAGGACCACGATGCTAACCTTTCCAAATTTCTCCACACCACCACACTCCTCAACCTAACTTACAACAAGAAGTGTGTGTTCAGCACGAACCGATTCACCATCCTCGGCTATGTGGTTCAGAACGGAGTTCTAGGGCCCGACCCCGACCGCATGCGCCCTCATAGAACCCCCCTCCCCCACTGCCCCAAGGCACGAGACGCTGCCCTTCCAAGTCGAGAGCGATGCATCAGACGTCACTCTGGCCGCCACCCTCAACCAGGCAGGCAGGCCCATGGCATTCTTTTCACGCACCTTCCATGCCTCCAAAATTCGGCACTCCTCCATCGAAAAGAGGCCCAAGCCATCGTTGAAGCTGTGCAGCATTGGAGGCATTACCTGGCCGGCAGGAGATTCGCTCTCCTCACTGACCAATAGTCGGTTGCCTTCATGTTTAACAACATACAGCGGGGTACGATTAAAAATGATAAAATCTTGAGGTGGAGGATCGAGGTCTCTACCTACAATTACGAGATTTTGTATCGCCCCGATAAACTCAACGAGCCCCCCGATGCCCTATCCCGAGGTAGATGTGCCAGCGCACAAGTGGACCGACTCCTGATCCTGCACGACGCTCTCTGTCACCCAGGAGTCACCCGCTTTTACCACTTCATTGAGGCCTGCAATCTGCCCTACTCCATCAAGGAAGTCAGGGCTATCACCAGAGACTGCCACGTCTGAGCGGAGTGCAAGCCGCACTTCTACTGGCCAGACCATGCATGCCTGGTGAAGGCCTCCCGCCCCTTTGAACGCCTCAGCGTGTACTTCAAAGGGCCCCTCCCTTCCACCGACCGCAACACATACTTTCTTAATGTGGTTGACAAGTATTCCCGATTCCCCTTCGCCATCCCATGCCCCGATATGATGTCTGCCATTGTTATCAAAGCCCTCAACAGCATCTTTGCCCTGTTCGGTTTCCCCGCCTACGTCCGCAGCGACCGGGGATCCTCATTTATGAGCGATGAGCTGCGCCAGTACCTGCTCAACAGGGGCATTGTCTCGAGCAGGACGACCAGCTACAACCCCCGGGGAAACGGGCAGGTGGAGCGGGAGAATGGGACGGTCTGGAGGGCCATACAGCTGGCCCTACGGTCCAGAAATCTCCCGGCCTCCCGCTGACAGGAAGTCCTCCCCGACGCACTTCATTCCATTCGGTTGCTCTTGTGCACCGCGACTAATGAAACCCCCCATGAGCGTCTCTTTGCCTTCCCCAGGAGGTCCACCTCTGGGGTCTCTCTCCCAACGTGGCTGGCAGCTCCAGGACCCGTTCTCCTCCGCAGGCACGTGCGGCTCCACCAGGCGGACCAGTTGGTTAAGCGGGTACAGCTACTCCACGCAAACCCGCAGTACACCTACGTAGCGTACCCCGACGGCCACCAAGACACAGTCTCCCTCAGGGATCTGGCACCAGCTGGGTCCCCACACAACCCCCCCCCCCACCCCGACACCACCCGGCGCACCCCACCGCAGCCCCCGCTCCAGGACAATCCGTCCTCCCCTTACTCCCACCCGGGGATGAAGAGGATTTTGAGACGCTCCCGGAGTCACCGAAGACCAAGCCGACGCCTGAGTCGCCACCAGCACTACGGCGCTCTCAACAACAGATCAAGGTGCCCGATCATCTCAATTTGTAACCTTCTCTGGTTAAAATCTGTATGTATATAGTTTCCCACCACCCCCGCTGGACTCATTTTTAACAGGGTGAATGTGGTAGTCACCACTGTTGTATTATATTGTATATATGGGTATTACGGTAAGGCCCCTGTACTACAGGTACGGGGTAGATCCCTGCCTGTTGGCTCCGCCCAGTAGGCAGAGTATAAATGTGTGTGTTCTCCGAACAGCAGCCAATTTGTCAGAGGCCACACATCTCTGTGTAATAAAGCCTCGATTACATTCTACTCTCGTCTCGTAATTGATAGTGCATCATCCCACAATTCAGCATGATATATTGGCTTAATACAATTTGATCACTTGATTACTACACGTAAATACTAATTGTAAATAATTATCAAACATAAACCTTTCTACAAAACCAGGAGGATCTGTTGCTGGCGATTGCACACGAGCTGGATGTTGGGCAAATGGAAGTACTGACTACTCACAAAGGCTCCCAACACCACTAGATGCTTTGATGGCACATGGATGCAATCAATAGATCCCTGAATCCTTGGGAAGTCTGCAATAGCTGCAAATACTCTTGAACATTCTGCCGGGCTAGCCTTGTCAGTTTTGATATGTATAAAGTTGTTGACACTTCTTAACAGTGTCTCCGTCAAAGGTTTCATTCAGCTGTGTGCTGCAGATTGTGACACACTGCTCTGATCACTAACAGATCCCTGGAAGGAACCTGGGGCATAGAAATTGAGGTTGACAGTCACTTTCAGAGCCACTGGCATTGGGTGACCACCAACACAATTGAAATCGACCTCAGGCCCTATCATCTCACAGGTTGAGGTCACTGTCTCCCTTGAGAGGCAGATCCTTCATTGGTCCTGCACCACGGCTAGCTCAAGATAGCTGACCTAACCCTGTAGACCAGGCTGTCTGAGGCCCAATCCCAATCCATGAGGCATTTTCACGCAGCCCACTATGTCTTTGTACTGTGCACAACGACCCAACTCTAAAACCTGCCAGACAGACTTTTTTTAAATACTCAGGTTCTGCTCATCGAAACACAGGGTCATTTCTCCTTGCATTAGCATACTGAGTGGGAGTGGAGAGTGACTGTGTGGGAGTGAATGCGTGACTGTGTGAGGGAGTGAGTGTGTGAGTGTGTGACTGTGTGTGGGAGTGAGGTGTGTGACTGCGTGGGAGCGAGCGGGTGACTGTGTGGGAGTGAGAGGGTGATTGTGTGAGAGTGAGTGCGTGACTGTGTGAGAGTGAGTGCGTGACTGTGTGGGAGCGAATGAGTGACTGTGTGTGGGGGCGAGTGAGTGACAGTGTGTGGGAGTGAGTGGGTGACTGTGTGGGGGAGCGGTGAGTGACTGTGTAACAGTGAGTGAGTGACTGTGTGTCTGGGTGAGTGGGTGACTGTGTGTGGGAGTGAGTGGGTGACTGTGGGTGTGAGCAGGTGACTGTGTGGGAGCGAGTGGTTGACTGTGTGTGGGAGCGAGTGAGTGACAGTGTGTGGGAGTGAGTGGGTGACTGTGTGTGGGAGTGAGTGGGTGACTGTGTGTGAGAGTGAGTGGGAGACTGTATGTGGGAGCGAGTGAGTGACTGTGTGGGAGCGAGTGGGTGACTATGTGGCAGTGAGTGGGTGACTGTGGGAGTGAGTGGGTGACTGTGGGAGTGAGTGGGTGACTGTGGGAGTGAGTGGGTGACTGTGGGAGTGAGTGGGTGACTGTGGAAGTGAGTGGGTGACTGTGTGGGAGTGAGTGGGTAACTGTGGGAGTGAGTGGGTAACTGGGAGTGAGTGGGTAACTGTGGGAGTGAGTGGGTAACTGTGGGAGTGAGTGGGTGACTGTGTGGGAGTGAGTGGGTAACTGTGGGAGTGAGTGGGTGACTGTGTGGGAGTGAGTGGGTAACTGTGTGGGAGTGAGTGGGTAACTGTGTGGGAGTGAGTGGGTAACTGTGTGTGGGAGTGAGAGGGTGGCTGTGTGTGGGAGTGAGTGGGTGACCGTGTGTGGGAGTGAGTGGGTGACCGTGTGTGGGAGTGAGTGGGTGACCGTGTGTAGGAGTGAGTGGGTGACCGTGTGTAGGAGTGAGTGGGTGACCGTGTGTGGGAGTGAGTGTGACTGTGTGTGGGAGCGAGTGGGTGGCTGTGTGTAGGAGTGAGTGAGTGACTGTGTGTGGGAGTGAGTGGGTGACTATGTGGCAGTGAGTGGGTGACTGTGGGAGTGAGTGGGTGACTGTGTGTGGGAGTGAGTGGGTGACTGTGTGTGGGAGCGAGAGAGTGACTGTGTGGGAGTGAGTGGGTGACTGTGGGAGTGAGTGGGTGACTGTGTGTGGGAGCGAGTGGGTGACCGTGTGTAGGAGTGAGTGGGTGAGTGACTGTGTGTGGGAGTGAGTGTGACTGTGTGTGGGAGCGAGTGGGTGGCTGTGTGTAGGGGTGAGTGAGTGACTGTGTGTGGGAGTGAGTGGGTGACTATGTGGCAGTGAGTGGGTGACTGTGGGAGTGAGTGGGTGACTGTGTGTGGGAGTGAGTGGGTGACTGTGTGGGAGTGGGTGAGTAACTGTGTGTGGGAGTGAGTGTGACTGTGTGTGGGAGCGAGTGGGTGACTGTGTGTGGGAGCGAGTGGGTGACTGTGTGTGGGAGCGAGTGGGTAACTAAGTGGGAGTGAGTGGGTAACTAAGTGGGAGTGAGTGGGTAACTGTGTGGGAGCGAGTGGGTAACTAAGTGGGAGTGAGTGGGTAACTGTGTGGGAGTGAGTGGGTAACTGTGTGGGAGTGAGTGGGTAACTGTGTGGGAGTGAGTGGGTAACTGTGTGGGAGTGAGTGGGTAACTAAGTGGGAGTGAGTGGGTGACCGTGTGTAGGAGTGAGTGAGTGACTGTGTGTGGGAGTGAGTGGGTGACCGTGTGTAGGAGTGAGTGAGTGACTGTGTGTGGGAGTGAGTGGGTGAGTGACTGTGTGTGGGAGTGAGTGGGTGACTGTGTGTGGCTATGAGTGGGTGACTGTGTGTGGGAGTGAGTGGGTGACTGTGTGGGAGCGAGTGGGTGAGTGACTGTGTGTGGGAGTGAGTGGGTGACTGTGTGTGGGAGTGAGTGGGTGACTGTGTGGGAGTGAGTGGGTGACCGTGTGTAGGAGTGAGTGAGTGACTGTGTGTGGGAGTGAGTGGGTGACTGTGTGTGGGAGCGAGAGAGTGACTGTGTGTGGGAGTGAGTGGGTGACTGTGTGTGGGAGTGAGTGGGTGACTGTGTGTGGGAGTGAGTGGGTGACTGTGTGTCGGAGTGAGTGGGTGACTGTGTGGGAGTGAGTGGGTGACTGTGTGTGGGAGTGAGTGGGTGACTGTGTGTGGGAGCGAGAGAGTGACTGTGTGTGGGAGTGAGTGGGTGACTGTGTGTGGGAGTGAGTGGGTGACTGTGTGTGGGAGCGAGTGGGTGACTGTGTGTGGGAGCAAGAGAGTGACTGTGTGTGGGAGCGAGTGGGTGACTGTGTGTGGGAGCGAGTGGGTGACTGTGTGGGAGCGAGAGAGTGACTGTGTGTGGGAGTGAGTGTGACTGTGTGGGAGCGAGTGGGTGACTGTGTGTGGGAGCGAGAGAGTGACTGTGTGTGGGAGTGAGTGTGACTGTGTGTGGGAGCGAGTGGCCGCCCACTCTTTAAGGCCACACTTTTTCCCCTGTCAGCTGAGGCTTGCCAGGCCTTCAACTACATCAAGGAGGGCATCGCCAAAGCGGCCATGCGGGTGGTGGATGAATCCACTTCCTTTCAGGTTGAGAGCGACGCCTCAGAGGTCGCTCTTGCAGCCACACTAAATCAGGCAGGGAGACCAGTCGCTTTTTTCTCCCGAACCCTCTCCGCTTCGGAACTTCGACACTCCTCAGTCGAAAAGGAAGCACAAGCCATTGTGGAGGCTATTCGTCACGGGAGGCACTACCTCGCAGGTAGGAGGTTCACCCTCATCACCGACCAAAGATCGGTTGCCTTCATGTTTGACAACTCGCAAGGGGGCAAAATTAAAAATGATAAAATTCTGAGGTGGAGGATCGAACTCCCCACCTACAAATATGATATTATGTATCGACCGGGGAAGCTCAACAAGCCCCCAGATGCCCTGTCCCATGGGATGTGTGCCAGCGCACAGAGCGACCGTTTAAAAGCCATCCACAATGACCTCTGCCACCCGGGGGTCACCCGGCTCGCCCACTACATTAAAGCCCAAAATCTGCCTTTCTCCACTGAGGAGGTAAAAGCCATCACCAGGGATTGCCCGATCTGCGCGGAGTGCAAACCGCACTTCTACAGACCAGACAGGGCCCACCAGGGCAAGGCTTCTAGGCCCTTTGAACGCCTCGCTATCGATTTCAAAGGGCCACTCCCCACGACTAACAGGAATGTGTTCTTCCTGAACGTCATAGACGAGTTCTCCCATTTTCCCTTTGCTCTCCCGTGCCCCGATATGACCTCCCACATGGTCATTAGGGCCCTGCATAGTATCTTCACCCTGTTTGGTTTCCCCAGCTATGTACACAGCGACCGGGGTTCGTCCTTTATGAGCGACAAGCTGCGTCAGTACTTGCTCGGCAAGGACATCGCCTCGAGCAGGACTACCAGCTACAACCCCAGGGGGAACGGGCAGGTGGAGAGGGAGAATGCGACGGTCTGGAAGACCGTCCTACTGACCCTCCGGTCCAGGAATCTCCCGATCTCCCATTGGCAAGAAGTCCTCCCCAACGCGCTCCACGCTATTAGGTCCCTCTTATGTACCGCTACCAACAAAACCCCTCACGAGCGGCTCTTTATTTTTTCCAGGGGCACTACCACGAGGGTTTCGCTGCCGGCATGGTTGAAGACACCGGGCCCAGTACACCTCTGGAAGCACGTCAGGGCACACAAAACTGACCCACTCGTAGAGAAAGTGCTCCTACTACATTCGAACCCCCAGTACGCCTTCGTAGAGTTCCCTGACAGCCGTCAGGTCACTGTATCCCTCCGGGACCTAGCAGGATCCAACCCCCCCACTACCACCGCCGAGGTACCCCTTACACTACATCCCACCCAACCCGCCCCCCACGCCCCCGCACCTACCAGTTCGCTACATTTTTTTGCGCGCCCGCGCCAGCTAGCTCCCAGCGCCCCCAGTCCCCAGTTGAACCAGACGGGTACGAAGCTCAGGCGGAATTGTCCCCGGAGTCCGCCATCGTACCCCAACCGACGGTGCTCATCCAGCCACCAGAAGGGGCTGCAACCCCCATGCTCCGCCGATCACAGCAGACAACACGGCCACCGGACAGACTCAATCTGTAAGCCACCACCCCCGCCGGACATGATTTTTTTTTACAGGGGGTGAATGTGGTGAATCACAGTAGTGTAATTCACACTGTATTACACATGTTGTACCATGTCTCTGTAAGCTCGGCACACGAGCAGTTGTGCTGCTCTGCCACTAGGGGGAGATGCACTGGGAGCGTACGGGAGTTTGTACTGGGCTCCATCCTTGGCTCCGCCCACGGCTCCTCCCACTAACCGGAAGTATAAATGTTGATGCGGAGAGCCTGCCTGCCAGTTCATCTGGAGTTCATCTTGTCACAGGCAGGCTCTGTCGTAAGACGATTAAAACCACTGTTCACTTCTAACCACGTGTCGTGTGAATTGATGGTCTCATCAGAGTGAATGGGTGATGTGTGTGGAAGTGAGTGGGTGATGTGTGTGGGAGGGAATGGGTTATGTGTGTGGGAGTGAGTGGGTAACTGTGTGGGAGCGAGTGGGTGACTGTGTGTGGGAGCGAGTGGGTTATGTGTGTGGGAGTGAGTGGGTGACTGTGGGAGTGAGTGTGTGACTGTGTGTGGGAGTGAGTGAGTGACTGTGTGGCTGTGAGTGGGTGACTGTGTGTGGGAGCAAGTGTAATTGTGTGTGGGAGTGAGTGGGTGACTGTGTGGGAGTGAGTGGGTGACTGTGTGGGAGTGAGTGGGTGACTATGTGGGAGCGAGTGGGTGACTGTATGTGGGAGCAATTGAATGTGTGTGGGAGCGAGTGGGTGACTGTGGGAGTGAGTGGGTGACTGTGGGAGAGTGGGTAACTGTATGTGGGAGCAATTGACTGTGTGGGAGAGTGGGTGACTGTGTGTGGGAGTGAGTGGGTGACTGTGTGGGAGTGAGTGGGTGAATGTGTGTGGGAGAGTGGGTGACTGTATGTGGGAGCAATTGAATGTGTGTGCATATCAGTTTGCATTATCCCCAGTCTCAGGTTTCTCACTGACTCACCATTACATACCAACACCCACTCACACTCTGCTTATTTTCATTACTATCTCGTTTTTAACGTAGCAATTTATTGCAATGTCATTTGCTGTACTTGTGATCAGCAATTGTTTCTTTCCTTAAAACATCAACTATTTTTTGAAATTCAGTTTATTGTAGTGTCAAACCTCATCTTTTCGAAATCTGCTCATCAGACCCTGAGTAACAGGAATATGTAAATACCAACCACCTCCGCAACGTGAAATGGTTGCAGCAAGTCTTCTGTAAACACCTCCTGCCCCTTCTCCCTTGCAAGCCTTAGACCATTAAACCATAAGACATAGGAGCAGAATTAGGCCACTCGGCCCATCGCGTCTGCTCTGCCATTCAATCATGGCTGATATTTTCTCATCCTCATTCTCCTGCCTTCTCCCCATAACCCCTGATCCCCTTATTAATCAAGAACCTATCTAGCTCTGTCTTAAAGACACTCAATGATTTGGCCTCCACGGCCTTCTGCGGTAAAGAGTTCCACAGATTCATCACCCTCTAGATGAAGAAATTCCTCCTCATCTCAGTTTTAAAGGATCGTCCCTTTAGTCTGAGATGGTGTCCTCTGGTTCTTGTTTTTCCAACAAGTGAAAACATCCTCTCCACGTCCACTCTATCCAGGCCACGCAGTATCCTGTAAGTTTCAATAAGATCTCCCCTCATCCTTCTAAACTTCAACTAGTACAGGCCCAGAGTCCTCAACCATTCCTCATATTACAAGTTCTTAATTCCAGGGATCATTCTTGTGAACCTCCTCTGGACCCTTTCCAAGGCCAGCACATCCTTCCTTAGATACGGGGCCCAAAACTCACAATACTCCAAATGGGGTCTGACCAGAGCCTTATGCAGCCTCAGAAGTACACCTTGGTCTTGTACTCTAGCCCTCTTGACATGAATGCTAACATTGCATTTGCCTTCTTAACTGCCGACTAAACGTGCACATTAACCTTAAGAGAATCGTGAACAAGGACTCCCAAGTCCCTTTGTGCTTCTGATTTCCTGAGCATTTCCCCATTTAGGAAACAGTCTATGCCTAAATTTGTCCTTTCAAAGTGCATAACCTCACACTTTTCCACATTGTATTTCATTTGCCACTTCATTGCCCACTCTCCAAGCTTGTTCAAATCCTTCTGCAGCACCCTTGCTTCCCCAATACCTGTCCCTCTACAGATCTTTGTATCATTTGCAAACTTAGCAACAGTGCCTTCAGTTCCTTCTTCCAGATCATTTATGTATATTGTGAAAAGTTGTGGTCCCAGCACAGACCCCTGAGGCATACCACTAGTCACCGGCTGTCATCCTGAAAAATACTCCTTTATCCCCATTAGCTGCCTTCTGCCCATCTGCCAATCCTCTATCTATGCCAGGATCTTGCCCTTAACACCATGGGCTTTGAACTTATTTAACAGTCTCCTATGCGGCACCTTGTTAAAGGCATTCTGGAAATCTAAATTAATCACGTCCACTGGTTCTCCTTTATCTAACGTTCTTGTTACCTTCTCAAAGAACAGATTTGTCAGACACTACCTCCCTTTGACAAAGCCGTGCTGACTCAGTCCTATTTTACCATGCATTTCCAAGTACTTCACGATCTCATCTTTAATAACAGACTCTAAAATTTTACCAATGACCGAAGTCAGGCTAACCGACCTATAATTTCTCGTCTTCTGCCTCCTTCCCTGCTTAAACAGTGGTGTTACATTAGCCACTTTCCAGTCTTCTGGGACCCTTCCTGCCACCAGTGATTCCTGAAAGATCATCACCAACGCCTCCACATTTTCCTCAGCTATCTCTTTTAGCACCCCTAGGGTGTAGTCCATCCGGTGCAGGTGACTTATCCACCTTCAGACTTTACTGTGCTCCTTGGCCTTGAGAGCATTTTCTATGATGATGTCTGTGGTTGACTGACTTCCTCTCCCTTCTAACCTTCTCCTCATGTGAGGAAATGTCTCCAGCTGAAAAAAAAACCAATGCCCATTTTTCACTTTCTGCTTTGCAAAGGTTCTACCTTCATTATATCGCCAGGCTGTTTAAGGATTTAAGCATCTTCATTTACATACAAAATCAGTAGGATGCTTCAGTAATGGAACAGGCCTGCCCAGACGTTAAAAGAGCATGTGCACTCTTGCTTCCACTTCTCTATTCCTCCTGAGCCTTATATCCCACACTGGATATAAAATGTAAAATGTGCGATCCCTGCCAGCCCGTTTTTCCTGTGCCAATCTGTAAAAATGCACAGGCCTCTCAAAATTGCAATGCATTTCCCCTCCAATTGGCCTTTTGATTGGCATCAGGTAGACTGCTGACATTTGGGCACAATGCCCAGTCCAAAATCACAATGTGGGGTGGTCCTGACCTCATCGTGTCCTATTTCACCTGCTGTTGGCAGTGCCAGAATTTTTATGGGTGATGTAAATTTCAGACTGCAAGGACAGAATTGAGTTTGGATATAACATCACCAATATGAGAGTAAACTTGCTCAGAATATAAAAACAGACAGTAAAAGTTTCTACAAATATATAAAACAAAAAAGAGTGGCTAAGGTAAATATTGGTCCTTTAGAGGATGAGAAGGGAGATTTACTAATGGGAGATGAGGAAATGGCTGAGGAACTGAACAGGTTTTTTGGGTCGGTCTTCACAGTGGAAGACACAAATTTTTTTTTTTTTTTTTTATAAATTTAGATTACCCAATTATTTTTTTTTCTAATTAAGGGGCAATTTAGTGTGGCCAATCCACCTACTCTGCACATTTTTGGGTTGTGGGGGCGAAACCCACGCAGACACGGGGAGAATGTGCAAACTCCACACGGACAGTGACCCAGAGCCGGGATCGAACCTGGGACCTCAGCGCCGTGAGGCGGTTGTGCTAACCACTTGGCCACCGTGCTGCCCTGTGGAAGACACAAATAACATGCCAGTGACTGATAGAAATAAGGCTATGACAGGTGAGGACCTTGAGATGATTGTTATCACTAAGGAGGTACTGTAGTGATGGGCAAGCTAATGGGGCTAAAGGTAGAGAAGTCTCCTGGCCCTGATGGAATGCATCCCAGAGTGCTAAAAAAGATGGTTAGGGAAATTGCAAGTGCACTAGTGATAATTTACCAAAATTCACTAGACTGTGGGGTGGTCCCGGTGGATTGGAAATTAGCAAACGTGACACCACTGTTTAAAAAAAGAGGTAGGCAGAAAGCGGGTAATTACAGGCCAGTGAGCTTAACTTCGGTAGTAGGGAAGATGCTGGAATCTATCATCAAGGAAGAAATAGCGAGGCATCTGGATAGAAATTGTCCCATTGGGCAGACGCAGCATGGGTTCATAAAGGGCAGGTCATGCCTAACTAATTTAGTGGAATTTTTTGAGGACATTACCAGTGCGGTAGATAATGGGGAGCCAATGGATGTGGTATATCTGGATTTCCAGAAAGCCTTTGACAAGGTGCCACACAAAAGATTGCTGCATAAGATAAAGATGCATGACATTAAGGGTAAAGTAGTAGCACAGATAGAGGATTGGTTAATTAATAGAAAGCAAAGAGTGGGGGTTAATGGGTGTTTCTCTGGTTGGCAATCAGTAGCTAGTGGTGTCCCTCAGGGATCAATGTTGGGCCCACAATTGTTCCCAATTTACGTAGACGATTTGGAGTTGGGGACCAAGTGCAATGTGTCCAAGATTGCAGACAACACTAAAATGAGTGGTAAAGCAAAAAGTGCAGAGGATACCGGAAGTCTGCAGAGGGATGTGGATAGGTTAAGTGAATGGGCTAGGGTCTGGCAGATGAGAATACAATGTTGACAAATGTGAGGTTATCCATTTTGGTAGGAATAACAGCAAAAGGGATTATTATTTAAATAAAATATTAAAACATGCTGCTGTGCTATCACCTAGCTGTGCTAGTGCATGAGTCACAAAAAGTTGGTTTATAGGTGCAACAGGTGATTAAGAAGGCTTCCGGTGGCAGCAATGCGGAGCTAAGCCGCACATTCGGCAGCTCCCGCTTTCATAGGACTTGTGGGCTCTTTTAAGGGCCCCAAACGGCGCTGATTCGACGATTCCCGGTGTGTAAAGGGGCCTGGAGCAATACCCCCCGGGATTTATGGTGCGGACCCGGAGTGGGGCGAGGAATAAAACGGCAGCAACTCCCCTGGAAAAGCGGGGGAAGGTGGACAAAATGGCGGCCGGTGGAGCCCCTGAGGAGTGAAGGCAGTGGGCTGAGGACCAGCAGGTGGCCCTTCTGCGCTATTTCACGGAGCTGAAAGGGGAGTTGTTGGAATCCCTTAAGGTGACGACCAGTAAGCTGCTGGAGACCCAGACAACCCAGGGTGTAGCGATCCTTGAGTTGCAGCAGCAGGCCTCTGAGCGCGAGGATGAGGTCTCGGCCTTCGTGGGGAAGGTGGAGGTGCACGAGGCGCTCCACAAAAGGTGGCAAGATCGTTTCGAGGAGATGGAGTTTCGGTCAAGGAGGAAGAACTTGCGGATCCTGGGCCTCGCGGAGGGGCTGGAGGGTCGGACCTGCCAGCTTATGTGGCCGTGATGCTGAACTCGCTGGTGGGGGCAGAATCTTTCCATCTGCCCCTGGAGCTGGAGGGGGCCCACAGAGTACTGGCCAGGAGGCCTAAGGCGAATGAACCCCCGCGGGGGGTGCTGGTGCGGTTCCATCAGTTCAGTGACCGGGAGTGTGTTCTGCGATGGTCCTGGAGAGGGTGAACTCCTCCTCTTCATGTGCGAGGCTTAGCCTCATCCAGTTCAAGGTACTACACAGGTCCCATATGTCCGGGACGAGGAGGAGCAGGTTTTTTGGGGGTGAGGACAGGCGCATTAGGTGTTCGGGGAGCCCAGCGAACCATGCTCATATGTTTTGGGCATGCCCGGCACTGGGGGAAGGGGAGAGGGAAAGGGTAAGGGGGGAGGGGAGGGAGAGGGGGAGGGGGGAGGGGGGAGGGGAAGGGGGAGAAGAAGGAGGGGGGAGACGAAGGGGCTGGAGAAGAAGGGGGCACGGAAAGGGGGAAGGGGAGAGGAGAAGGGGGCAGAAGAAGGGGGAGAAGAGGGGGGAAGGGGGAGGAGGGGGGAGAAGAAGGGTGGGAAGGGGGAAAGGGGGAGGAAAGGAGAAAAGGGGGAGGGGAGAAAAGGGGGAGGGGGAGAAAGGGGGGAGAAGGGGGGGGAAGTTGGGAGGAGAAGGTGGAGGGGGCAGGAGAAGGGGGAAGGGGGAGAAGAAGGGGGAATAGAGGGGGGGAAGGGGAGGGGAAGGGGAGAAAGGGGGGGAGAAGAAGAGGGAAAGGGGGGAGGGGAGGAAAGGGGGGAAGGGGGGAGGGAAAGGAAAGGGGGGAGAAGAAGAAGGGGGAGGGGGAGAAGAGGGGGAAGGGGAGGGGAAAGGGGGGAGAAAGGTGGGGGGAAGGGAAATGGGGGGAGGGGGAGGGAAAGGGGGAGGGTGGGGGTTTCGGGGGGGCATTATGATAATTTAATTTATTGTTTATTGGGTTTGGGTGTGGGGGGGGGGGGGGGGGGGGGGTTCGTTATATGCGTTGTTACGGGTTCCGGGGGTGTTTATTATTATTATTGTTCTGTTGTTATACATTTTTCAAAAATTTCAATGAAACTTATTTTTTAAAAAAAAAGAAGGCAAATGGAATTTTGTCCTTCATTGCTAGAGGGATGGAGTTTAAGACTAGGGAGGTTATGCTGCAATTGCATAAGGTGTTAGTGAGGCCACACCTGGAGTATTGTGTTCAGTTTTGGTCTCCTTACCTGAGAAAGGACGTACTGGCACTGGAGGGTGTGCAGAGGAGATTCACTAGGTTAATCCCAGAGCTGAAGGGGTTGGATTATGAGGAGAGGTTGAGTAGACTGGGACTGTACTCGTTGGAATTTAGTAGGATGAGGGGGGATCTTATAGAAACATTTAAAATTATGAAGGGAATAGATAGAATAGATGCGGGCAGGTTGTTTCCACTGGCGGGTGAAAGCAGAACTAGGGGACATAGCCTCAAAATAAGGGGAAGTAGATTTAGGACTGAGTTGAGGAGGAACTTTTTCACCCAAAGGGTTGTGAATCTGTGGAATTCCTTGCCCAGTGAAGCAGTTGAGGCTCCTTCATTACATGTTTTAAGGTAAAGATAGATAGTTTTTTGAAGAATAAAGGGATTAAGGGTTATGGTGTTCGGGCCGGAAAGTGGAGCTGAGTCCACAAAAGATCAGCCATGATCTCATTGAATGGCGGAGCAGGCTTCAGGGGCCAGGTGGCCTACTCCTGCTCCTAGTTCTTATGTTCTTCTGAAGCAACATACAGGGTGTGATTTAGTTGTCACACAGCGCCTGAAAAGAAGCTCGCTGCAGCGCAATGTGGCTGATAAATCCCGGGAGATCCCGCTCCTGGGATCTACCCCGCTTGCAACACCACGCGAGATCTAACGTAATCTTGCAAGATGTTGCAACATGAATCCCGCCCATTGTGGGTAGGATCGCCTTTTAGAAAATCTGCAGCGAGTCTTACTTTAATGTGCAGATTCCTGAGTTATCTAAGGCATGGGATCCATATCCTTTGCCTCGGAGACATAGGGCGGACGCCATTCAGTACCGGTCTCCACAAATGGGGATCAGACAGAATGGCACTATTGGGGTATTCCCAGTGATTGGAGCCCCCCAGGTTCAAACCCTTTGGGCAGGGTGGCACTGACAGCCTTGCACCCTAGTACTGTCACCTACGTGCCAGCCTGGCACTGCCAAGATGCCCAAGTGGCACTGCCAGCTGGCAGGGTCACTGCCAGGGTGCCAAACTGGCAATTTCTTTATAGGTGTGATTGGGTCGGGGGATGACCAGTGTGGTTGTTGGGAAGGGTGGGGTGAGGGTACCATCCCATAATGCGTTGGGACTTGGGGGGGGGGGTCAGGGTCACTTTGGGGGCCTTGGAAATGCCGATCTCTCACTACAGTTCCGTCAAGCAAAGCTCCTCAGTGTACAAAACGGGGCTATGTGCGGTCTTGGCTGCGCATTCCCCCTTATCAAACATAAGATGTGTTTTATAGCCGTGTGTTTCTTAGCACTGTAAGTTCCAGGAAACACGCGGCTAAACGCGCTGGCTATAGGACTTTGTTCCCATTTAGTTAAATCGCACCCAGAATGATTGATGTCAATGCAATTTCCACTCCTACCCCGCTGTTCTGAATGTACTGATTTCTTGCTGCATGTGGTTCCATAGACCATTTCCTCACCCAAGTAATGTTTGATCATATGTGAAATTTGGTGACTGCCAGTGGAATAATTGTTGGTGAATTCTGCTCATTCACATGCTGTTGCATTTGAGATCACTGAACAGCAAGGGGCAGCAGGTCTACTTCAGCACCGCACCAGATGACTATTCTTCATCTATTGCCCTGGCTAGTGTATCGTGGCATGACATCACAACTAATCAAATTGTGTGCCCCTCAAGTTTCCTTTCAGTGAAATGTCTGTAGCTACATGTTCTTTCGTACTTTTAATTGTTATTATAGTTAATGCTGTATTTTTACAGCATATTTTAAATTATTTATGGGATGTGGCCATTGCTGGCTAGGCCAACGTTTATTGCCCATCCCTAGTTGCGCTGGAGAAGGTGTTGGTGACCTGCTTTCTTGAACCACTGCAGTCCCTGAAGTGTAGGTACAACCACACTGCTGTTAGGGAGGGAATTCTAGGATTTTGGCCCAGTGACAGTGAAGGAATTGTGATATATTTCCAAGGCAGGATGGTGAGAGTCTTGATGGGTGAAAGGGTTAAAAAAAAATCACACAAGAATCACACAAGCTAGCACCAGTTATCCTGGCCCAAGGCTGCCTATAGGCAACATCCAAGGACCATTACCATGTTTAATTATAAGTGAAGCTTTAGTCATGCAGGCTGCGCACAAAAATTCAATTGTTTGATCATTATGCAGCTGCAACTCGTGCATACCAGCGAAAACAAGGAACAATGGGCAAGCGAGATTCTAACACCATTGGTCATACATAATTTATCTTACTCATCTGGAAGTTAGTAGATAAGTAGAGAAAATATATGTTTCCGCTGCCCTTGCCCTTCTAGATGGTAAAGATCATGGGTTCGGAACGTGCTCAAGAACCTTGGTGAGTTACTGCAGTGCATCTTGTAGATGGTACACACGGCTGCCACTGTTCATTGGTGATGGAGGGTTTGAATGTTTGTGGAAGGGGGAGCAATCAAATGGGCTGTTTTGTCCTGGATGGTGTTCAGCTTCTTGAGTGTTGTTGGAGCTGCACTCACCAGGCAAGTGGAGAGTATTCCATCACACTCCTGACTTGAGCCGTGCAGATGATGGACAGGCTTTGGGGAGTCAGGAGATGAGTTACTCACCGCAGGATTTCTAGCCTTTGACCTGATCGTAGAGCCACAGTATTTATACAACAAGTTCAGTTCAAATGCTGCCTTGTCAAGGGCAGTCACTTTCACCTTACAGTTTTGTTCCAGAATAAGCCAGTGATTGACTCTTTCATTTCATTCTCAAATAACTCCACCATATGGTTTAACAACACATTTAAAAATTATATTTGTACATAATAATCGCTATTCAAGCACCATCAATGTCCAGAAGGTAAGCTCCCATCTCAGAGATGACTGAGGCCACAGGCCTGGTGTAGAGGTGATGACTGGAGTACACCTGCTTTATCTCTCAGGACAGCAGTCTCTGGCCTTTCCTTTGCAAACCATGGCCGTGGAATATGGGAAATTAGACTAGGCAGCTGAGGCCCAAGCTCCAAAAGGTGCAACCAGCCTGGCTCCCTGCCAGGAAATAGGTGCAACACAATGAGGCAAGCGTAGTCCAATAAACCAGCCAACCTGCCGTACAGCATGGGTAACTTAGAAATAGGTTCTGCCATTTAATTAGATCATACTGAGCTGTAGCGTAACTTCATTTTCTTGCTTTTGTTCCACATGCCGTGATGTCCTTAATGAATAAAAATCTATCAATCGCTATCCTGAAATTCCAACTGACCCAGCACATACAGGCATTTGTGAGAAATGGTCTTCAGAATTCCACTACCTTTTGCATCAACAAAAGCTTTCTTATTTTACTTTTTTTGCCAATTTTAAAATGAACTTTGTGTCCTCTTCTTCTGGATCCCACACCACCAGAGGAAATGGTTTCTGTATCTAATCTATCATCTCAGAGGTGATGGTTTCTGCATCTATCAAGTCTCTTGAAACTTTCTAACTTCCAGGGGTTATTGGGTTTCGGGGATAGGGTGGAAGTGAGGGCTCAAGTGGGTCGGTGCAGACTCGATGGGCTGAATGGCCTCCTTCTGCGCTGTATGTTCTATGTTCTATGTCCAGGGGAAACAACATAATTTTCTGAAACTTGTCCTCATAACCTAACCCTTAAACCCAGGTATCATTCTAGTTCCTGAAAACGGTGCTCAAGTTGGGTTCTGACAAAACTCTGTACAACTGAAGCTTTACTTTCCTTGCTTTTTAATTCCAAGCACCGAGAAATAAAGGCTGACATTCCATAAACATTTTTGAATACTTTTTGCACCTGTGTACTAGCATGAAATGATTTGTGCAGTTGGACATCCATATCAGTTTGCACCTCCACAATTCCTAGTCTCTCACTATTCAGAAACTAGTCCGATTCATCTTTCTCAGATCAGAGGTGGATGACATCCGACTTCCGACTCAAAATTAATTTACCATACTTTGTACACACACTTTGTCTATGCCCCTCTTGCTCTCATTTGCACAATGTACCCACGCCTCCTAACTTTGTCATCTGCCAACATTAATCTACAGCTATTTCTTCATCCAAGTTATTCACACGTACACTGAAAAATATATGGGTTACCCAGTCCTTTCAGATATAAATTAATGCTAGATTGTTTTAAATGACACTAACTTTCAGGAAAGTGGGCAGCCTTTAAAAGTTCATAAATAGTAGTAGTTACTCCCCAGGTTATGCAGGACCTCAGTATAACCAGAGAACCACCTCTGTAAATGTACAAAAGGCTTTGGGCACGCGATACCCAGAATTTTGCAATGAAATTCCAAAGGCTCATTTTCTCTCCTCCAACGTGAGATTGCATATTTGCAATCACTGCACTAAGTGGATATAGGATGAAACATATCATCATCCCATTGAAACTCCCAGAGACAAAAGCAGAAATACCACTGGGAACACCTTGATTTAGGAGTGAATTCTTGATTGGGTCTTTGAAAGAGAAATAAAGAGCACTGCCTGTTCCGTTCCTCAACAGAATGGGGAGGAAGCCTCGGTAATATCCAAGTTGTAACATATCCTTAAATCTGTAAGAATTGAATTTTTTCAGGATATTCTGGATATTGGGAAACTTGACATCTTTCCTGTGGTCCTGAAGGACATTTTGGACACGTTCAAATGGGGTCAACACCAAGGCTTCAATGATTCCAGATAAGGATCCTGCAATGCTGCGATGGTGCAAAAATGTGCCATCGGTCGAGATATTCCCAATGAGGCCGTCATAAACGCCAAATAGCAAGGTGCCTTGGATGGTTTTAGCTAGGAGTGGAGGAAGAATTCCTCTGTAAAACTTCATGGGACCTTCTTGATAGAGTTGAGCAACAGCTTTTCGGATAATGAAACCATGGATTTGCTGTCGGAAAATTGTTTTGTGGATTGGAAACGTCAGAAATGTAGCAAGACAACTGGATACAGCTCCGATTCCACAGTTCTTCAATGAGGCTACCACCTGGCTGCTGTCTGGGTCTTTAGAGTTCTGCTGCATTTTCAATCCTTCTGTATAATATATAAAAACAATTCATGGTGAGCACTTCATAGCCGTCTTCTTCACATACTGGTTGTGTTCAACACAAGGGAAAAAAAGATTATAATATATAATGGTGCATCTATTGCTTACTTCCTGATGGTCAAATAACATTTTCTGTGCCATTATTGATCATAAGCATAATCCTGGACAGATTTGTTCTCATAACCAAATTTATTGCAACTTGGCTCATGTATAAACATAATCAATTTCTATTTTCTTTCCGTTTTGAACATAGTAAGAATCAAGACATGATTTGGTAAATTAAGATTTGTAAGTTTCTTGTAAAACAAGCTGCCTCTGGAGACACATTCCTTGTTTTTTATTTATTACGCAAACTTCCTAATTGATCACAATCTCCAACTCCTTTCAAGGTATGACGTATGCTTCTTTCTTTTCCTCCAAACCAACCCTACAGGTCAGACAGCCACAGGTCCCCAATAGCCTACCTCATGTACAGTACACTACCTGTTCCTACTTGCATTTACCAGCAAAACTCTCCCAACGGCATTTCACCTGCATCAGTCTCCCACTTTCCCACTATGGCAGGTGGAGGCTCCCTGTTGAACTCTTGTCCCTACTTCAATTTCAAATTCAGTGTACCTATAAACATTAAAATCCCACTTCACTCTCTTGAAACCACCAACTTAGGACACTAGAACCACAATTAAAAGTTATCAAGATTGAGCGCACAGGAAGCCACCAACACGGACCTTCAATGGGACAATTTAAACAGGTGAGTGTGTCTCAGGTTCCAACCCTCAAAAGCTCAGATAATAAAATGTATTCATATCTCTACAGTCCCTGCTGAGGGTGGGGAGGACCCTGCTACAGAGGCAGTGGAGGCAGCAGGGGTTGCCAAACTTGCTTCATTATTATTGGGCAGCGAATGTGGACAAGGCGTGATGGTGGTGGGAAGGAGAAGGGATAGAGTGGGTTAGAATGGAGGAGGAATCTTGTAAGGGGTCTAGTTTGAGGGCTATGGTGGCGGCAGCATTGCCAATGGCTCTGAGTAGGTATTCAGGTAGCCCAGTGGTGCAGTCCACGGTGAAGATATGGAATCAGCTGAGGAGGCATTTTAGGGTGGAAGGGATGTCGGTGCTAACGCCGGTGTGCGAGAATCATGGGTTTGAGCCGGGGGGGATGGATAGTGTATACAGGAAGTGGAGGGAAGTGGGGCTGGTCAAGGTGAGGGATTTGTATTTGGAGGAAGGATTCGCCAGTCTGGAGGAGCTAAGGGAGAGGGTTGAGCTGCCATGGGGTAGTGAGTTCAGGTATCTACAGATTCGGGACTTTGCACAAAAGGTCTGGAAGGGGTTCCCTAGATTGCCGGGATACACCCTGCTGGACTGCTGCTTCCGGATGTGGAAGGGGAGGGAAGAATTGGGGATATATATATTTAAGTGGCTGGGGGAGCAGGGAGGCGAGCAGGTGGTGAAGATCAAGCAGAAATGGGAAGCAGAGTTGGGAATGGAGATCAATTGGGGAGTATGGAGTGAGGCACTGCGAAGGGTAAACAGGACCTCCTCTTGTGCAAGGATGAGCCTGATACAGTTTAAGGTGGTGCACAGGGTGCATATGACTCGGGCGAGAATGAGTGGGTTCTTTCAGGGGGTAGCAGATGAGTGTGAGAGGTGTGGGAAGTGGCCAGCGAATCATGCGCACATGTTTTAGGGTTGTGAAAAATTGGGAAGATTCTGGGCGGGAGTGTTCACGGTGTTAGCCAGGATAGTGGAGGGGGAGGTGGACCCGGACCCTTTGGTGGCGATATTTGGGATATCAGAGAAGCCGGAGCTCATGGAGAGGAGGAAGGCTGATGTCTTGGCCTTCGCCTCTCTGATTGCACGGCGACGAATTTTGCTGGAGTGACGGTTGGCATCGCCACCGGGGGCAGCAGCTTGGTTGGGTGACCTGTATGACTTCCTGCGGTGAGAGAAGATAAAGTGTGAATTAAGGGGCTCAGCAGGGGAGTTTGAGAAAACGTGGGGATGTTTGTGACCATGTTTGAGGAGCTGTTCGTCGCAGGGTGGGTGAAAAAGGAGAAAAATCTGTACAAACTGTATTGTTGATTGTTGGGAAGAATGTTTCCCGGGGTGTTTATTTGCTGTAACCTACTTTGATACAAGTTTGAATAAAATGCAAATAAATAAAAAAATCTCTACAGTCCCACACCTCCTCCACGTCTATACACATTGGGCAATCCTCATTTTGGCCACCTGTATTGTAATAACAAGTTATCGGTTCTATAATTTCATTCCTATTCTGTTTCTATTTATCCCGTCTCTCTCTCTCCCAATTTTCTGCACACCTTGAACCAGCAGCATTCAGCGAATTTACAGTGCAGAAGGAGGCCATTCAGCCCATCGAGTCTGCACCGGCCCTTGGAAAGAGCACCCTACTTAAGCCCCACCTCCACCCTATTCCCATAACCCAGTAACCCCACCTAACCTTTTTTTTGAACACTAAGGGCAATTTAGAATGGCCAATCCACCTAACCTGCATATCTTTGGACTGTGGGAAGAAACCGGAGCACCTGGAGGGAGCCCACGCAGACACTGGGAGAACGTGCAGACTCCGCACAGACAGTGACCCAAGCCAGGAATCGAATCTGGGACCCTGGAGCTGTGAAGCAACTGTGCTAACCACTGTGCTACCGTACTGCCCCAAAATATTACATTTCTAAATATTAAATTCGCCAGGTAATATACAATATAAAAAATTGCATAAAATACTGGATGGAATGTTTAACTTTGATAAGAGTGTAGAATGGGTGGTAAGGGAATCAGCTGCCCATTATACAGCCTGACCAACCTCCCTTTATTGAAGCCAATAGCAATGAAAAACAGACAGCCAATCCACTGTTGGTTTTCAGCCCAGACTGAAGTTGAGCCTTTTGTTCTTTATCTGTAAATATTTGTCAATGTAGAATTTAAATTGAATTTGCATTAATTTTTAAGTAACACTTTCCCTAGATCTGGAAAATATGCAAAACATTTTTTTTTTAAACAAACAATTTTATTGAGGTATTTTAGGCATAAAGAAAAAGTGACATTGTACAGTACAAACAAAAAGAAGTCAAGACACAAATTATTTTTTTAAAATTTTTTTTAAAATTTAAAAAAATTTTTTTTTTAGATTTTTAGATTACCCAATTATTTTTTCCAATTAAGGGGCAATTTAGCGTGGCCAATCCACCTACTCTGCACATTTTTGGGTTGTGGGGGCGAAACCCACGCAGACACGGGGAGAATGTGCAAACTCCACACGGACAGTGACCCAGAGCCGGGATCGAACCTGGGACCTCAGCGCCGTGAGGCGGTTGTGCTAACCACTAGGCCACCGTGCTGCCCTCAAGACATAAATTAAACAAAGTGCAAACCACGGCTCTGTTCATGCACGGATCTGCCTCAATATCCCCCTACTCTACTCTACTCTACTCTACTCTACCCTAGCCTCCTCACCCCCCCCCCCCCCCCCCCCCCCCCCCCCCCTGCTGATGCTTACTCCTCTGCGAAGAAGTCAATAAATGGCTTCCACCTTCGGGGAATTCTACGAGCGAACCTCTCAAGGTGAACTTGACTTTCTCCAGGCCAAGAAAGCTCGCCATGTCTGATAGCCATACCTCAGCCCTCGGGGGGCTTGGAGTCCCTCCATGCTAACAATATTCGTTGCTGGGCTACCATGGAAGCAAAGGCCAGAACGTCGACCTCTCTCTCTTCCTGAACTCCCGGGTCCTCCGAAACCCCAAAGAATGCCACTTCAGGGCTCATTGCCACCCCAGTTTTCAATACCGGGACATGACATCTGCAAATCCCTGCCAATGCCCCCTGAGTTTAGGGCACGACCAGAACATGTGTACATGGTTAGCCGGCCCTCCAGCGCATCTAGCACACTTGCCCTCCAACCCGAAGAATCTGCTCATTCAGACCTCCGTCATGTGGGCCCGGTGCATGACCTTAAAGTGGATCAGGCTGAGCCTGGCGCATGTTGCGGTCGTGTTCACTCTGCTCAGGGCTTCTGCGCAGATACCATCCTCTATCTCTCCCCCCCGAGCTCCTCTTCCCACTTAAGCTTCAGGTCCTCGGTCTGCGTATCCTCAGCTCCCATTAGTTCCTTGTAGATGTCTGCGACTCTACCCTCTCCCACCTCTCCCCTAGAAACTACCTTGTCCTGCCTCCCCTTCGGCGGGAGACGTGGGAAGGATGGCACCAGTCTGCGTACAAAATCCCGCATCTGTAAGTATCTAAAGTCGTTCCCTCGTGCCAGCCCAAACTTCTCCTCCAGCACCCTCATGCTCGGAAAACTCCCTTCCAGGAACAGATCCACCATCCTCACAATCCCCGCCCTCCTCCACAGTCGATAGCCCCCGCCCATGTTCCCCGGGGTAAATTGGTGGTTGCTGCAGATTTGGGTCCACACCGATGCTCTTACCTCCCCTACATGCCTCCTCCACTGGCCCCAGATCCGAAGAGCCGCCACCACTATCGGGCTGGTGGAGTACCATGTCGGCGGAAGCGGCAGAGGCGCCGTGTCCAGGGCTGCTAAGCTAGTGCCCCTGCACAAAGCAGCCTCCATCTGCTCCAAAACTGACCCCGCACACACCATCCATTTCCTTATCATCGCTATGTTGGCCGCCCAGTAATAGTTGCTGAAGTTCGGCAACGCCAGCCCCCCTTCTCTGTTCCTTTCAGTCATCACTCTCTTCACCCGCGGGGACTTCCCTGCCATTACAAATCCCAGAATAATTTTATTCAGCCTCTTAAAGGACCACGGGATAAAGATGGGGAGACACTGAAAAACAAACAAGAACCGCGGATGAATCGTCATCTTAACAGTCTGCACCCTCCCCTGCCAATGACAGCGGGAGCGCATCCGACCTCCGGACCTCCTCCCTCACTCGTTCCACTAGTCGGGACAGGTTGAGCTTATACAACTTGTCCCAGTCCCATGCCACCTGAATCCCCAAATATCAGAACCTCTCCCCCACTAGCCTGAACGGCAAACCCTTCAGCCTACCCTCCTGCCCCCTCGCCTGAATTATGAACATCTCGCTCTGAGCCATGTTCAATTTATATCCTGAGAACCGGCTAAATTCCCTCAGGATTTCCATAATACCGTCCATCCCCACCATTGGGTCCGATATATATAACAGCAGATCGTCTGCGTATAACGAGACTCTATGTTCCATTCCCTTTCCAGCCCCAATAAGCTCTCAGTAGAATTGCCAGCGGCTCTATGGCCAGCGCAAACAGCAGAGGGGAGAGAGGGCAGCCCTGTCTTGCCCCACGGTGCAGTCTAAAGTAGCCCAATGTCGTCCTGTTCATCCTTACACTCGCCTCCGGGGCCTGATATAATAGCCTAACCCAGTCGATGAACCCCACCTCGAACCCGAACCATCCTAGTACCTCCCACAGATAATCCCACTCGACCCGGTCAAAAACCTTTTCAACATCCGTGGCTACCACTATCTCTACCTCCCTACTCTCCGGGGGCATCATAATCACGTTGAGTAGCCTTCTTAGGTTGACCACCAGCTGCCTCCCCTTTACAAATTGGTCTTCCACAATTACATCCGGTACACAATCCTCAATTCTGGTCGCCAAGACCTTGGCCAGTAACTTGGCATCTACGTTGATCAAAGAGATCGGCCTGTATGACCCACAAGCCTCTGGGTCCTTATCCCCTTTCAGAATGAGCGAGATGGTGGCCTGCGACATCGTCGGGGGTAAACTCCCTGTCTCTTGCCTCGTTAAAGACCCTGACCAGCACCCGGCCCCACTATCCCGGCAAATCATTTATAAAACTCCACCGGATACCGTCCGGTCCCGAGGTTTTACCCGACTGCATGATATTCAGGCCCCCCAATACCTCTTCGATCCTGACCAGGGCCCCCAGTCCGTCCACCAACCCCTCCCCACTTTTGGGAAGGTCAGTCCGTCCAGGAATCGTCTCATCCCCCCCCCCCCCCCGGTCCCCGGGGGGTTCCTATAAAAGTCCCTAAAGACCTTGTTTAGCCCTGCTGGGTCACCCACTAGATGACCCTCCCCATCCACTACCCCCCCTATTTCCCTAGCCACTTCCCTCTTCCTTAGTTGTTGCGCAAGCATTCTACTGGCCGTCTCCCCATGCTCATAAATCACACCTATTACCTTTCTAAGCTGCTGTACAGCCTTGCCTGTAGTCAGCACCCCAAATTCGGCCTACAGCCTCTGTCGTTTCCTGAGTAACAACTCCTGTCCGTCCATAGAATTTCCTTAATCAGTTGGTCCGTCTCTGTCCTTGTACGCCTGGATTGAAATCAGCTCCCCTCTCACCACTGCCTTCAGCGCCTCCCAGAGCACCGCTGCCGAGACTTCTCCTGTATCGTTCACCTGCAGGTAATTCTGCATGCATTTCCTCAGCCTCTCACACACCGCCTTGTCTGCGAGTAATCCAACTTCCAGCCTCCATGGTGGGCGCTGAAAGCTGTCCTTACAAAACTGCAGGTCTACCCGGTGCAGAGCACGCGGAGCATATGGCAATTGCCGAGTATTCTGCCCCACCATTCCGGCCAGCAAGTCCCTACTCGCAACAAAGTAGTCAATTCGGGAATACACCATGTGGACGTGGGAGTAGTACGAGAACTCCCTCGCCGTCGGCCGGCTAAATCTCCACGGATCTGCTCCCCCCATTTGCCCCATGAACCCTCTCAGTTCCTTTGCCATCGCTGGCAACCTGCCCGTTCTCGAACGTGACCGGTCCAGTCTCGGGTCCAGGACTGTATTAAAGTCCCCGCCCATGATCAGCTTACCCGAGTCCAAGTCAGGGATCTTCCCTGGCATCCTCCTAATAAAATCCACATCGTCCCAATTAGGGGCATACACACTGACCAGGACGACTCTCTCACCCCTTCGAGCTTACCCCTCACCATAATGAACCTGCCACCTCCATCCCTGACTGTGCCCTCTGCCTCAAATTGTATGTAAAACATTTTAACACATAATTTGATTTAATATGTACATTATTTAAATTAATTTAATTACAAGTTGTATATAAATGCTATATACTATTGAGTCTGTTTTAGAATCAAGAGGAACCCGAGTTCACACTTCTCAAGTACCTCAATGTCCAGGGCTCTTTGTGGTATCGGCACACAATGAAGTATAAGTCTTTAATACTAAAGCCAGAATATTGTCAGGACCTATAGCCTTTTCTGTGTCCAATACCATTGGCTGTTTCTTGAAATCATGTGGAGTGAATTGAGTTGTCTGAAGACTGGTATCAGTGATGTTGCGGACCTCAGAAAGAAGCTGAGATGACCATGCTCTCAGCACTTCTGCCTTAAGGTGGTTGCAAATGTTTCAACCTTGTCCTTTGCACTGATGTGCTGGGGATGTTTGTAACGATTCCTCTTCCATTGAATTGTTTAACTGAAGTCAGGCAATGTGATATACCTGAGCAAATACAGTCAAATTGTGTTGTAAAGGCATAAATAACGGCACAATTCTGCTTTGTTATAGTTGCATTTAAAGTATGAGATCTTTGCACAAGTTACAGGTGGATCATCTGCCAAATTTGATTATGTTTTGAAATCTTTCGACATTTATTTCAACTTGAGATCCTATAAAACACTGGGCAGAGCTGAACACAATAAGAGAAACAAGCTCCCTGGGAACCAGTTAATTCCTTTATTAATGACCTCTACAGGGATGGTAGAAGGAGGTTAATATGCCGCTTTAAAGTCCGAGCTCATTTGAGGCAGAATCATGGTGGGTGTTGCAGAAGATTCATTATCTGACCTCTTACAAGCTAAAGATGATTTTACCCTTGGCAAGACTTTCTCGCTAGCTGGACTGTCAGGACTACGTAAACAACACAGGACCATCCCAAGGGGAGAGAACACTTTCTGGGTCAGAAATCAATCCTCAACCCACCATATCGATCACAAAAAAGCAGGGACCACCTAAGTCAAGGAAAGCAATCCCTGAACTGCCCAGCAGAGCAACCGTGCCGGCACTGCAGAGCGAAGCACCCTCACAGGAAAGATCACTTTTCTGTGAGTAATGGCCAATGTTCCCATTTCAACAGACAGGGACACTTTGGTAAACTGTGCAAGTCACAAACTCTGCACTGCACATATATCCCAAAGGTCACCCACAAGATTGAAACCAAAAACTGAAGACCCAGAAGACACATAGCCATTCTTCTTGGGGGATATCAGAGAATACTGTTCTTGGTCTTGGAATGCTGATATTCTGGTAAATAGTCATCTAACAAATTTGAAATTATATTCAGGTGCTAGTGTAGCAGTCTTGTCAGATAAGAAACCATGGGCTGGATTCTCTGCACGTCGACGTGGCGGAGAATTCCCTTTTCTCGCACAAAATCGGGACCAGCGCCGGTTCCACGATTCTCCACCCCCTGAAAAGCGGCGTACTCAGGGCGTACGCCACGGCAAGTATCCACCACCTCAGGCCATTGCGCCCGCTCCACTATTTTCCATCCACGACCAGCTAAATTCCCGACGGCGAATTTCTAATGTGGCCCCGCCATTCGGGAAACTCGGGAGGCAGCAGTGCACTCAGTCCGCAGCCGCCACATTCGGGGGCGGGCTATGTGTGCGGGTGGTCCAGGGCGGCCGAGTGTCTGATCGGGGGCACTATTTCGGCGGTCCAGGTCTGCAAGCTGAGTTCACCATGGAGCACGGCATGGTCGTGACCCGGTAGTGTGGGGGGCTGTATCGGCAGCTGTTGCTACGAGCTCCGTGACAGCTTCCTGCTGGCCCCTGGGAGGCTGTGAATCTGTTTTCCTGGTGTATAAGACCACAGTTTCACTGAACTGTGCTGAGTTCACAAACACCAAAGTGTATTCAGACTATGATTTTACCTTTGATCTCTCATCTCTTTTGTGGAACAGGTTTGTGGACAGGTCCTGGAAAGTTCCCAATGGTCAGACCAACCTACCACACACGAGATTACCATAGCACCTCAGGTGCAAGTGGTACCAGAGAAGGATCAACAATCTAAGGAACCTCTATGTCTAACTAGTCGGCATAGTCGGTAGACACACCAACCATTGTGCACACAGTAGCTTCGAGCCAGCATGCCAGAACCACAAGGGATACTGGAACTGGGTTGCAGAAGTGCACCATTAACAACAAAAAGCGGATGTGAGCATGCTACTCAAGCTTCTTCTAGCCACAGAAACACTCTCGCTCAGCCTCAGAGAGCTTCCAGATGGTCTAAACAGAACAGAAAGAAGAAGAAAAAAAATCACCAAGCAGATGAATACTATTTTCATCAACCTGCAAGAAACGATCAAGCGTAACAACAGCCATACACTGCCAAGCATGCCAGAACAAGCAGGCATGGTTTACCATCAAGCACTGGAGGAAACAGCTGAAAGCAAACCAGTCCAACCTCTAAACAAAACCAAGAACAAGCAATACCTGAGCATATCACCCTCTTGACAGACTGGGGAACCAGATGTGGAAGGGTTATAAGCCTCTGGACTACCTGAATCTCTAACTTCAAGGACTTGAAGGGGAGTGATGGGGTAGTGAGAATGTTACTATTTTAGAAGATATTTTAATTCAACTTTTTCTATTGTATACATAATATAAAACAAGACAACACAATCAAACAGAACAACTCACCCCATTTGCACATACAACCCCCCAGAACCTAATCCCACCCCTCCCAAAAATATAACCCCTCCCCCTCCTCAGCAACTAACGGTGACCAGCTCTTTGAAATGAATAAAAGGCAATTTATAAATATACAATTCTTCGGTAAAAGCCCTCAATTGCTCCCCTCGCGGTGTATTTGATTTTCTTGAGGTACAGGAAGACCGTCAGGTCTCGCAGTCAAACCAAGGCACTGGGTGGAGACACAAACCTCCACTCCAACGGTGCCTGCCTCCGGGCAATCAGCGAGGTGAAGATCAGCACATCGTCTCTCTTTCTCTCTCTCTCTCTGCCCCCCTCCATCCCAGCCTCGCAGTCTGCACCTCCAGCAAGTTTGACATCCAAATATGGCCACTAAGATTCAGCGTTCCAGCTTGATTTTCAGAATCGGCAACATGGTGCTGAAGAAGGAGACCCAGAAACACAGAAGCTTGGGACATGACCAGAAGATATGCACATGGTTGGCCGGACCCTCTGCACAGTACTCACACTTGTCCTCCACCCCTGTAAAGAACCGACTCATCCTGGACCTAGGCAGGTGTGCCCTAAAACTACTTTGAGTCGGATTAAACAGCCTTGCGCATGAAGACGTGGAGTTCACCCTTCGCAGGGCCTCACCCCACACCTAATCATCCAAAACAGGCCCCAATTCCTCCTCCAGTCTGCCTTAACCCCATCCAGCGATACTGCATTCTCTGATCTATTCCATCCAGATACCGGAAATGCTCCCTTCCTCCGTCCCTGCGAGTGAAATAATCCACCCCCCCCCCCCCCCCCCCCCCCCCCCCCCCCCCCCCTTAGCGAGGTTGGCAGCACCATGGGAAATGTTGGGAGATCTGTTTTGCAAAATTGCAAACTTGTAGTTAACTGAATGAGTCAGATCGGGAGAGCCCAAACTTCTCTGAAAGTTCCTCTAAACTGGCAAACCACCCCTCCAAGAAGCGGCCCCCCATTCTTTCCAACTCCTGCCCCTCCCATCCTCCGTCAGTGGCATCCAACTTTGCAGGCCCAAACATATGATTCGCACAGATCGGAGCCAGCTTCGATACAGCCCCCAATTTAAAATGCTGTTGAAATTGTCTCCATGTCTTCAAGTGGAGCCAACTATTGGATTTGCCGAATACTTTACCAGTGAGAACCGGAGTGAGGCCGTCGCTAATACCCTCACCCAGACTCTCTGCACGACTTTGATTCCATCTGCACCCACTTGGCTCCCGGATACTTCACCAACCCAACACCTTCTCTGCATTCTCTCCCCTGTAATAAAATATCAGGTTCAGCAACGCTATGCCCCCTGGCTGTCTATCACTCTGGAGGACTGTCCTTCGAATCCTTGTGGTCTTGCCCGCCCATATAAAGCATGCAATCAATATTTTGCCCAAAAAAAAAGATCTTAGCGGAAAGACCGACATGTGCTTTCCGATATGAACAGTGGTTTTAATCTATTTACTGCAGAGCCAGCCTGTTACCCGTTGATGAACTCTCGGTGAACTGCAGGCTGACTCTGGACAAGGGTATTTATACAGCAGCACAAGGGGGAGGAGTCATGGGCGGAGCCAAGGGTGGAGCCCTGTACAAACTCCTGAGCATTCCCAGAGCTACTCCCCCTAGTGGTCAGATAACGCTACTGCGCTTACAAAGATACAGTGTGAATTACCAAGTTACATTCACCACATTCACCCCGCAAAAAAAATCAAGTCCGGCGGGGGTGGTGGTCTACAAAGTCAGTCTGTCCAGTGGTCGAACTGTCCGCTGTGATCTGCGGAGCACCGGGGATGCAGCCTCTTGCGGTGGCTGGATAGGTGTTGTGCACTGGGGTACGATGGCGGACTCCAGGGAGGGTTGTATCCGAGCTTCATACTCTCCTGGTGCGACCGGGGACTGGGGGCTGGCCGGCACGGGTGCACGGAACTGGTGGAGCGAGCTCGTGAGCGCGAGGGGGCGGCAGCATGGGGTGTAGGGTGAGGGGTCCTTCTGTGGGAGTAGAGGGGGCGCTGGCTCCGGCGGGGTGCCAGATCCCAGAGGGATACAGTGTCCGTCAGGGAACTCGACGAAGGCGTACTGGGGGTTGGAGTGGAGCAGGAGAACCTTCTCAACAAAGGGGTCGGTTTTGTGTGCCCTGACGTGTTTCCTCAGGAGTACCAGGCCCGGTGTCCTCAGCCATGCCAGAAGTGAGACCCCCGTGGTAGTGCCTCTGGAAAAAATGAAGAGCCTCTCGTGAGGGTCTGATTGGTCGCTGTGCACAAAAGGGACCTAATAGCGTGGAGCGCGTCTGGGTGGACTTCCTGCCACTGGGAGAATTGGAGCTTTCTAGACCGGAGGGTCAGTAGGAAGGTCTTCCAGACCGTCGCATTCTTCCTCTCCACCTGCCCGTTCCCCCTGGGGTTGTAGCTGGTAGTCCTGCTCGAGGCAATGCTCTTGTCGAGCAGGTACTGACGCAGCTTGTCGCTCATGAAGGACGAACCCCGGTCACTGTGTACATAGCTGGGGAAACCAAACAGGGTGAAGATGCTATGCAGGGCCCTAATGACTGTGTGGGAGGTCATGTCGGGGCACGGGATAGCAAATGGGAAACGGGAGAACTCATCCACGACGTTTAGAAAGTAAACGTTCTTGTTAGTTGAGGGGAGTGGCCCTTTGAAATCAATCGCGAGGCGTTCAAAGGGCCTAGAAGCCTTGATCAGGTGGGCCCTGTCTGTTCTATAGAAGTGCGGTTTGCACTCCGCACAGATCGGGCAGTCCCTGGCGACTGCTTTTACATCCTCGTTGGAGAAAGGCAGGTTTCGGGCTCTGATGTAGTGGGCGAGCCGGGTGACCCCCGGGTGGCAGAGGTCATTGTGGATGACTTTCAATCGGTCAATCTGCGCGCTGGCGCATGTCCCGCGGGATAGGGCATCCGGAGGCTCGTTGAGCTTCCCGGGTCGATACTTAATATCGTAATTGTAGGTGGAGAGTTCGATCCTCCACCTCAGAATTTTGTCGTTTTTAATTTTGCCCCTTTGCGAGTTGTCGAACATGAAGGCAACCGATCTTTGGTCGGTGATGAGGGTGAACCTCCTACCTGCGAGGTAGTGCCTCCAGTAACGAATAACCTCCACAATGGCTTGTGCAACTTTCTCGACTGAGGAGTGTTGAGGTTCTGAAGCGGAGAGGGTACGGGAGAAAAATGCGACTGGTCTCCCTGCCTGATTTAGTGTGGCTGCTAGAGCTACCTCTGAGGCGTCGCTCTCAACCTGGAATGGGGTGGATTCATCCACCGCCCGCATGGCCACTTTGGCGATGTCCTCCTTGATGCAGTCGAAGGCCTGGCGTGCCTCAGCTGACAGGGGAAATCGTGTGGCCCTAAAGAGTGGGCGGGCTTTGTCCGCGTATTGAGGGACCCACTGGGCATAGTAGGAGAAGACGCCAAGCACCGTTTGAGTGCCTTGGGGCAATGGGGGAGGGGGAGTTCTAAGAGGGGCGCATACGGTCCGGGTCTGGGCCCAGGACTCCGTTTTCCACGACATAGCCGAGGATGGCCAGTCTGTTTGTGCGGAAAACTCATTTCTCCTTGTTATACGTGAAGTTCAGTTTCGGTGCTGTCTGGAGAAAACGGTGGAGGTTGGCGTTGTGGTCCTGCTGGTCATAGCCGCAGATGGTGACATTGTCCAAGTACGGAAATGTGGCCCGCAGCCCGTACTGGTCCACCATTCGGTCCATTGCTCGTTGGAACACCGAGACCCCATTAGTGACGCCGAAGGGGACCCGGAGGAAATGGAAGAGGCGGCCATCAGCCTCGAATGCCCTGTAGTGGCGGTCCTCCAGGCGGATTTGGAGCTGGTGGTATGCAGACTTCAGATCCACCGTGGAAAAGAGCCGGTACTGGGCGATCTGGTTTACCATGTCTGAAATCCTGGGGAGGGGATAAGCGTCAAGGAGCGTAAATCTATTTATGGTCTGACTATAGTCGACAACCATGCGGAATTTTTCCCCGGTCTTAACGACCACCACCTGAGCTCTCCAGGGACTATTGCTGGCCTCTATAATCCCCTCACTGAGAAGCCTTTGGACCTCTGATCTGATACCTTATCCTGCAGGCTATACCGCCTGCTACGAGTGGCTACGGGTTTACAGTCCTTTGTGAGATTGGCGAAGAGAGGAGGGGGGGGGGGATTTGCAGCGTAGCGAGGCTGCAGGTAGTGAGTGGGGGCAGGGGCCCGCCGAAGCTGAGGGTGAGGCTCTTAAGGTTACATTGAAAGTCTAGGCCTAATAAGAGTGGGCGCAGAGGTCGGGCAAAACGTAGAGTTGGAATTTTGAGTAGCTAGCGCCTCGGATCGTGAGTGTGGCGGCGGTGCGCCCCTGGATCTGGACCGAGTGGGAGCCTGAAGCGAGCGAGATAGTTTGCCGCACGGGGGTAAACGGGGAGCGAACAGCGTCTTACCAGGTCTGGATGTATGAAGCTCTCAGTGCTCCTGGAGTCGAAGAGGCATGGCGTTTTGTACGCATTGAATTGGACCTCTGCCATCGAATTTCGCAGATGCTTCGAGCGTGATTGGTCCAGAGTGACTGCGCTGAGTTGTGGGTAGTCGGCGGCTAGATCAGCTGTGCTGGAGTGGCCCCGTGATGACTGCCCTCTGAGTTCGTAGTCGTATTCTTCCGATGAGTTGTCCGAGCGTGGAGATGCAGGTCGGGCCCGTGGATCGCACGTGGCGGGCGGCGAGGAAGGTGTCGTCCAAGATGGCGGCCCCCATGAGTCACACGTGGCCGGCCGCATGGTGGAGGTTTGCTAAGATGGCGGCCCCCATGGTTCGCACGTGGCGGGAGGGGGCGGAGTCGGGCATAGGCCGCAGCGTTTCGGGCCCCGCGAGTGTGGGGAGTGATTACCTCGTGCCGCTGGGGAGTTGGAAGCTGGGGCCCTTTTTGCGAGGCACACTTTTGCATCGTGGCCTTTCCGCCCGCAGCTGCTGCAGGTCGCGTTGCGGGCCGGGCAGTGCTGCCGCGGGTGCTGGTTCTGGCCGCAGAAATGGCAGGCTGGAGCAGCATAGTGGCTGGCTGGAGCAGCATAGTGGCTGGCTGGGGCAGCATGGTGGCTGGGCGGCCGCGTAGCTCAGGCCTGGGGGAGTCGCTGGTCGGGGGCCCATGATTGGGTCGCGGGGTCCGCGGGGAACGAGTTAAGGCTGCGGAAGGAGACCTCCATCGTGGTAGCAATTTCCGCAGTTGTTTCTAAGTCTTGGGCCCCCTTTTCCAGCAGTCGGTGGCACACATAATTAGACCTGAAGCCCGCTACAAAAACATCGCGTACAGCAAGTTCTCTGTGTTCAGCCGCGGTAACCGCTTGATAATTACAGTCATTTGACAAATTATTGAGTTCCCTTAAAAATTCAGCGAGTGATTCTGTAGGCCCCTGGTGGCGAGTCGTGAACACATGGCGTGCGTAAACTTCGTTAATGGGCCTTACATATGTCTTATCGAGTACCGCTAGTGCTGCAGTATATGAACCGGCCGGGTTTAGTTGCGTAGAGATTCTGTGGCTCACCCTCGCGTGCAGTAGACTTAACTTCTGTTCCTCTGTCGTTTTGGCTGTGCTCGCTTCTGCCAGGTAGGCCTTAAAGCACCGCAGCCAGTGGCAGAAGATTTCTTTTGCCTCTGCATCCTGTGGGTCGAGTTCCAGGCGTCCAGGCTTGAGGGCCGATTCCATGATCGATCTTGACTGTTCTTAAGTAGATTAAATTGATGGAACCATCAATTCACCAGACACGTGCTTTCCGATATGAACAGTGATTTTAATCTACTTACTGCAGAGCCAGCCTGTTACCCATTGATGAACTCTCGGTGAACTGCAGGTTGACTCTGGACAAGGGTATTTATACAGCGGCACAAGGGGGAGGAGTCATGGGCGGAGCCAAGGGTGGAGCCCTGTACATTCCCAGAGCTACTCCCCCTAGTGGTCGGATAACGCTACTGCACTTACAAAGATACAGTGTGAATTACCAAGTTACATTCACCACATCCGCCCATATAAAGCATGCAATCAACATTTTGCCCCAAAAAAAAGATTTAGGGGAAAGACCGGCAAACATTGGAACAAGATCAGAAATCTTGGCAAATTGTTCATCTTGCCTGACTGTCCACCAAGGACAAAGGGAAATTGTCCCAGCTCTGAAGTCCTGGTCCTATCTACCAAGCTTGTATAGTTCAGCTCACAGGGCTGGGCCCAATCCTGGGTTACCTGAACCCCCAGATACCTAAAGTTGGAACCAGCCAACTGGAACAGCAGCACTCCAGATTGACTCCCTTCCCTTGGGGATTGACCGGGAAGTACTAGCTTTTTTCCAAGTTTAACTTGTATCCTGAAAAAGAGCCAAAGTGCTTCAATAGGCCCATGGTGGGGATCAGGTCCATCACATAGAGTAAGAGATTGGCGGCATACAGTGACACCCTATGCTCCACCCCTCCCCTCGTTAACCCCCTCCACTTACCTGAAGCCCTCAAGGTGATGGCCAAAGGCTTTATTTTCAATGCAAACAAGAGGGTGGGCATGCAGCACCCCCATCTCATTCCTCTATTTAATTGGAAATACCCCGAGCTCATGCTATTTGTGTGAACATTGGCTTTCGGAGCTTTGTACAACATTTATATCCAAGATACAGACTTGTGCCCCAACCCAAACTTCTTCAACACCGCAAACAAATACCCCCATTCTACCTTGTTGAATGCCTTCTCAGCATCCAATGTAACGATTACCTCCGGTCCTGGGCCCTCCGACAAAGACAAAGACATTTTAAAACTGCTGCACATCAGAGGACAACTGCCGGCCTTTAACAAAACTCGTCTGATCCTTCCTAATAACTTGAGGAAGACACTGCTCCAGCCTCAGTGCCAACACCTTGGCCAATATCATAGCATCAACGTTCAATAAAGAAATAGGGTGGTCCGCATTCCACCGGGTCCTTTTTTTTTTAAAGGAAGTGAAATGGATCCTTGCTTCAGAGTATCATGTTATGGAATTCTCGAATAAAGGTACTAACTGTCTTCCACAAATGCTGCTAGACCTGCTGAGGTTTTCTTGAACACTTCTGAAACATTCTGCTTTCATTTCAGATTTCCACCAGCTGCAGTTTTTTGTTTCCAATTAGGTATCTGTCTGTGGTTCCCAAAGGTTTTAGTACATATTCTTAAAAAGGTTGCATAAATGCTGATCAATGTACCGTTCAAACCTAGAATTTTGTGTTTTTATATGAGAATTAAATAAAGTATAATTGTCTTCTAATTATGCCTCTCTGCAGTTTATTGCAATTCTCCTATCTTCAGACTTGAGTTCAGTGTTGTAACACAAACTGTCCTGCAGACATCTTATAAAATTCCACCGGGAACCCAACCGGCCCCGGGGCCTTACCCATCTGCATTCACCCTATAGCTGTCAAGAGCACCTATGCCCCCAATGGCTCTTCCAGTCCTTTGCGCTCTTCCTCCTCCATCTTGGGACACTCTAACCCCTCCAAGAACTCCAACATACTTGACCCCTTCCTGGACATCTCCGACCTATACAAGTTTTTACGGAATGCTTCAAACGCCCCATTAACTTTGTCCGGTGCACCACCTGGGTTTCTGATCTGAATAATTTCTCGGGAGAGAACATTGTTAATGTTTATACTGTAATAGCAACAATGTTGAAATAGCATTAAAAAATAAATTTAAAAATAAGGTTGTAACAATAAGGTTAATTAATGCAAATGTAAAGTAAGTAAACTAAAGTAACTATATATCCATGGGATAAAGACTTGGGGTGGGGAGGGTAGCAAATGAGGGCCTGGTGCACACAGGGTTAATGTGAGACTGAGAACAGTATGGTCGACACAGTGATGTAAGAAGTCACATGACCCAGTGCCAGGATGAGTCTAGAGATGGGTAAAGGCCTGGACAGGAGTCAGCTCCAACCCTGTACCTGTAGCCACTCTTGGAAATATGTACAGAGTTATGGGTTGGTAATAAAGATTTCCTGTTAATAAACTTTAGACTACAATGCCTACTCATGGCTTCCAAAGCTGGCTTCTTCACGTCAATACGGATAAGGATAAGGACCATGAAATGATAAGGACCAAGCCGACGCTACCACCAAGAAAGCACAACAGCACCTATACTTCCTCAGGAAACTAAGGAAATTTGGCATGTGCACATTGACTCTTACCAATTTCCACAGATGCACCATAGAAAGCATCCTATCTGGCAGCATCACAGCCTGGTATGGCAACTGCTCAGTCCAAGACCGTAAGAAACTACAGAGAGTTGTGAACACAACCCAGTCTATTACTCAAATCCAGCTCCCATCCATTGACTGTCTCCACCTCCTGCTGCCCTGGGAAAGCAGGCAGCATAATCAAAGACCCCTCCCACCCAAGTTATTCTCTCTTCCAATCTCTCCAATAGGGCAGGAGATACAAAAGTGTGAACACACACTAACAGGCTCAAAGTCAACTTCTTTCCCGCTGACACCAGACTCCTGAAGGACCATCTTATAGACTGAACTGATCTTTTCACACATAGATCATAGAATTTACAATGCAGAAAGAGGCCATTTGGCCCATTGGGTCTGCACCAGCCCTTGGAAAGAGCACCCTACTTAAGCTATGCCTCCATACTTTCCCCATAACCCAGTAAAGGGACACTAAGGGGCAATTTAACATGGCCAATCGACCTAACCTGCACATCTTCTCTACTGACTAGTACACCACATGCCTCACCCAATGTCTGTGACTATGTATTTACATTGTGTATATATCGTATGTCTTAAGTTTTTTCATGTATGGAACAATCTGTCTGGACTGTACGCAGAACAATACTTTTCACTGTACCTCAGTACAGGTGACCATAATTCAAATCAAATCAAATTAGTAGCTGGTTTCTGATGTCTGGTGGTATCTGGCCAACTACAGTGTGGTTTGGTGGTGGATAGGGGATGGTGGAAATTGGACATTTTTGCAGACGATGGTGACCAAAGGCTCTTGTCAGTGGACAGAGAGCAGGTTGTGGAAAAGGCCAGAGGGAACTGTCCAGGTGGAAGAGATTGCAGAAGTCAGTTCTGCCAGAAGCCAGAAGGGGTTCCAAGAAATTAATTGAATTTGAGAAAAGGAGTCAATGTTGGCGAGTGACAGGACTGAGCTCAACTTGTTCCGCCATCCGCATTTTCCTCGAATTCAGGATCCTGGTGAGGAGGTAGACACCGTGCTGGGAGCAATTCCATTTGAAAGTGGAAAGACTATAATAGTTTTAATGGAGCTGAGGGAGATGCGGCCAAGGCAGAAGGAAGCTGTCTGCGGCGGGGAGGATATGGGATCTGAAACTGCTAATAAAAGACCACAGTCACAAACAGGATGATTCAGGCCGAGTTCGCAGCCAGGGAGAGGAGAAACGGACAAATGGGATTTGGTCGACACGGACGGTGGTGTCCTTTCACAGCCGCGGGAAAGAAAACAGATGCTGAATGTTTTATATATATATGCAATAAATGGTACTTTAATCTCATTCCATCCCACCAATTGCCAAGCAAACACACAGTTTCTAGTAGAGCATGAACAGTATAATCCGCCATGTGTGTGTTTCAGAAAGCCCCTGGCTACTTGCCCAAGGCGGAGCCCGGGTACCCGGCCATCTCAAGTGGATGCAGGCTGGAAGACAAAGAAGAGTTGGGGGGGGGGGGGGGGGGTCCAATCATCATATAAATATTTTCGATAAACAGCAAAGCATTTCCCCTCTATCGAATACAGCCCTGCCCAAACTCAGTTTCTCAAATTAAAAAAATACAGATTTAGAACAGTACCTTATCTTGTATTTCCCCAGTTATATAAATGTCTTAAACCTTCATGAAGGCTCCGCCTTCTCATCCTGGCCCCCTCGCCTGAGGTGTGGCGATGCTCAGGTTAAATAGCCTCAAAGGGGAAAGGGACTATGGTGACTTTACCTGATCTTTCTTAGCAGATCTTCTCCTGCTGTTGACATATATGAATATAATTGTTTTCAATTCCCCCAGTATTTACAATAATCTGCACTCTAGCAGAACCGTTCCGATGAAAGGGAACTTCATTCATTCCGATCCTGATTGGGCTATTGTGTGGAGTGACGGGCCGCCTGCAGCTCTGATTGGATTGAACAGCTTTCAGCCGGAAGATGCAGAGAAGAACCGGGCGGGGACCAGTCTTGTTCATTCGCCCAGACACCTTGCAGGCTTCTTTCATACTTACCTTTTAAAATAGATATTGCAGGACTTGTTTCTTTTACTGCTCCTTCCAAAAACCCCACTTGTTGATCATTGCTTCCATGAAGAAGTTTTTGAAATGCCTGCGCACACACAGACAGCTTAATTTAGATTTGAATGTAGAACGTTCTCAATTGATTTTTCTTCACCGGAGCACCATCTTCTCAGGGTTTCTGGTCTACTTGGGATATCATACCCAAATAAATCAAGGATCCTTGCTTGGGGGTCACCCACTTGCATGTATATAGATCATGCATTAGAAAACCTCCCCAAAGTGATCAAACTAAAACACTGAAATTGTGGCAATTCAGTTCATGTTGTTTGTGTCCGAGCTAGCCGCTAGGTCCTATCTGGTCCCATTTTACATCACTTGGTCGCTGGAGAAAACAGCACCTCGAGTGCATACCGTTTTTAAAAATGTGATGTGTGGTTCTGCCTCTACCACCGTTTCAAACATCAAGCTCCTGACCCCACCGATTCTCTGAAAAAACTATTCACCCAGCCCCTGCCTTATCTCTATTCGCAGAGGTCAGAAAACAGGGGGGTTGGATTTAGCGACTAGGTTGGATAGGAAGAACAGATTCAGGTCCCTCAATTTTCCAAACAAAATAACTTTGATTACAAGCAAAGTAAATAGATGTTAGGTGAGATGGCAGAACAGGTGGAAACACAAGAAAAAACGGACCAGATGGCTTGTCCAGCCTGCTCGCCATTCAATATCATGGGGAAGTGGGCTGTAACACTTTCCCACCTGCTCCCCTTCATTCACTGCCAGACCAAAACATTTACCTATGCTATCCCTAGATAGAGCACCCATAACACTCGGGGGTAGAGAACACCAAAGATTCACAACCCTCCAGTGAAGAAATTTCTCAGACTGTTGTCCCCTTACCAGGAGACTCCCCAAATGGTGGAAACAACCTCTTAGCATCTACCCTACCAAACACCATTGAGATGACCCCATATTCTTCTTAACTTCAAGGAATAGCAGCCAGATTCAGAGCTTTTCATCATAGGGCAACTCAAACAGGATAACCTCACCAACACACAAACTGATCTCTCATCTGTGTCGTTAGTCTGTGACTAGCTTACTCTGGTATTGTCTCTTGGCCTCCCTGATAGCTTTGCAGAGGTCCTAGATGTCTTGTATTGGTCAGGGTGCCTGCCTGGAACACCTCAGGTCAGGACTTCAATAGGGAGTAGATCTCCCAGTTAAACCATGGTTTATTGTTGGGAATGCACATATACCTTTCTTTTAATTATATTAAAATCATATTATAATTTGATCCTCTTTCAGCTTGGAGCTCACATCATGGTCAACTAGAAAAGTAATTTCAGTTACCTGGGTTTCTGATATATCGTCCTGTGTCAAAATAAATCTGTGCTGACTACAGAACATTCCACCTATTTAAACAACTTGGCCATGATGCTGTCCACTCATCAAATTACCATGTCAATTTATGTATGGAGTACAGCAACCCATTACTGAATTCTGGTTACTTTGCAAGTGTAAAATTGAAAACAGATCACTTAATTTCCCTCTAAAGTGGATTATCGACAGTATAAGAGTACACTCTCCCTTTATTCATTAGCATTGGACTATTGTGAACATGGTCCTGAATATTTAGGATCTTCCACAAAGATTGCAGTTGTCCAACCATGTAAAAAAACAATTTAAACTTGAATCTCAGCTATCTAGAATTCAACCATTTTTAAAAAAAAGAATGTTCTCAAATAATGCACACTCCTATTTAAGTACTTTGAAGTACACATTGCATAAATAAAATTTGGGGATGCAAAGAAACAAATAATAACAAGAAAAATATTAAGCTGATTGCATACAACTTTATATCAAAAATCTCCCCCAAATAATGTATATTTGTCTTGGATCACTAAAACATTTGAATTCTAGGAACTTTGAGACACACATGTACCATATGTTAACCATCAACTCTTGAAACCCGAGGGTGGGTTGGCGCTGCTGAACTTTTGCAGTTACTACTGGGCAGCTAATATAGCCATGATTAGTAAGTGGATAGTGGGGGAGGGGGAGGGCTGGTGTGGGAGCAGATGGAGGCGGCATAATGTTAAGACACAAGTTTGGGAGTACTGATATCGGCCCGATACTCCACAAGTCTGGTGTTGGTGGAGGCTCTGAGAATCTGGGAGCAGTGGAGGAGATGCAAGAGTGGAGGAAGCATCAGTTTGGACCCCGATTTATATCAATTTATAGCGGGTAGGCTGGATGGTAGGTTCCGTAGATGGCAAAGGGATCTATTTATAGACGGGAGCTTCCCCAGCTTGAAAGCCTTGGAGGATAAATTTGAATTGCAAGCATGGAATGGGTTTAGGTATTTGCAGGTGTGAGACTTCCTGAGAAGGCAGGTGCTGGCCTTCCCGCTGCTGCCGCCATGGGGGATACAGGAGAGTAGTCTCCAGTACCTGGGTAGGAATGGGGAAGGTATCAGATATTTACCAGGAACCTTCGGATGCAGAGGAGCTTAAGGGCAAGTGGGAGGACGAGCTAGGAGGATAGAGGCGGGTCTGTGGTTGGATGCCCTAAGCAGGGTTAATACATCCTCATGTGCCAGGCTTAGCCTGATACAATTCATGGCAGTCCACCAAGCACACATGACAGTGGCCCAGATGGGCAGGTTTTTTGGGGTAGAGGATAGATGTGTGAGGTGCACGGGAGGCCAGCAAATCATGTCCACATGTTTTGGGCATGCCCGAAGCTTACAGGGTTTTCTAAGGCAATGTCCACGGTACTCAAAACACAGGTGGTGCCGAGTCTGGAGATGGCAACTTTTGGTGTGTCAGAAGAGCCAGGAGGGCAGAGGGCGAAAGATGCAGACGCCTTCGCCTCCCTGGCAGCCCAGAAATAGATCTTATGAATGTGGAGGGACTCGAAGCGCCAGAGTGTAGAGATCTGAGTTAGTGGCTAGGTTTCTCGGTCTGGAAAAAATAAAGTTCGCCTAGAGTGTCAATGGTTGGTTTCATCTGGAGGTGGCAGCTGTTCGTTGACTTTCTCGGGGAAATTGAAATGTCAGTAGAAGCAGAATTCCAAAGAGGGGGGGGGGGGGGGGGGGGGGGGGGAGAAAAAAGAAAAAGGGACGACTAGACTGTTGTTTTATGGTTGGGGTGCG